>NC_081369.1:2361188-2663271 GCF_030684315.1 Stegostoma tigrinum
AAAATAAGCCCTCCAGTCCAGGCAGCATCCTGGTAAACCTCCTCTGAACCCTCTCCAAAACATCCACATCTTTCCTATAATAGGGCAACCAGAACTGGACGCAGTATTCCAAGTGCGGTCTAACCAAAGTTTTATAGAGCTGCAACAAGATCTCACGACTCTTAAACTCAATCCCCCTGTTAATGAAAGCCAAAACACCATATGCTTTCTTAACAACCCTGTCCACTTGGGTGGCCATTTTAAGGGATCTATGTATCTGCACACCAAGATCCCTCTGTTCCTCCACACTGCCAAGAATCCTATCCTTAATCCTGTACTCAGCTTTCAAATTCGACCTTCCAAAATGCATCAACTCGCATTTATCCAGGTTGAACTCCATCTGCCACCTCTCAGCCCATCTCTGCATCCTGTCAATGTTCCACTGCAGCCGACAACAGCCCTCTATACTGTCAACGACACCTCCAACCTTCGTGTCATCTGCAAACTTGCTGACCCATCCTTCAATCCCCTCATCCAAGTCGTTAATAAAAATTACAAACCATTGGTGGTGGACTGAAATTAATAATTAGACTAATGCAATGTCAGACACAACAATTTATAACGTAATACAATGTACTGCAAATTATTTACAATATAGAAAAAGCTCATTCAGCCAAGTATGTCATGCAGATGTTCATACTTCTCAAGAAATTCCCCCAAACACAAGTCCTCAAAGTTTACCAAAAATGAGTCAAGTATTCCCTTCCTCATTTACCGCTACAGCTTTCTAGTAAATGTTTTGGATAACTTTATCCCATGTGCTAGAAAGAATCACTTTCCACTTGTAATTTGGAAGAAAATAACTTCTTCTGAAGCTCTGTTTTGACTATTAGGGACATCGTTTAATTATGAACTCTAACCCAGAATACTAATCCTCTGATTATGCCACCTGTCAGAGTTCCAATCTGGTGCATATTTTTTGTAAGGTATGAAAGGCACACTATTATACTATTTGAATGTAATATCATTTTCAGTCCTTCTATATGTTATTTTTCAATAATAGAGGCCAGGACGGTGTACAGTTCCCCAAGCATGTTCGAATGTACATATGTTTAGTCAAAATGTATTGTTTTTCAAATGTTGGAATATTCAAAGGCATTTTTAATGTGACTGAGTGAATGTACTTCATTGCTTTCAGTGTTCTGTCTACCTACACACTTTATATCACAACTATCTCACTCAGCCACTTAACTTTCAAGCATATGACTTTGTAGGTTGGTGCTAATCTTTTGGCATTGACATTAGATTGGTAATCTGAGAGCCAGGTAATGTTCTGGGAACCCTGATTCAACCATAGCATCTGTTGGAAATTGAATGCAAACAACAGGAAAGTTGAAAGTCAAAATGAACCTGTGAATAAAAACCCATTTAACATATCACTAACTAGTGGGAAGCTCATCTGTCCTAGATTTAGTCTAGCCTAGATTTGAGTCCAGATCCCCAGCAATATGATTGCCTCTTTATTTCCCTCTGAAATGTCCCAGCAAGCCACTAAGTTATCTCAAACAATTAATGAAATCAAAATCACATAGATCATCGGGCATCAACCCAGACATTAGAAGTGGCAACAGCAAGCTTATCCCTGTTAATCCTGAAAAAATCCTCTTTAACAACATTCAGTAGGTAATGCCAAAACTGTGAGAACATACCCACAGCTTTGTCAAGCAACTGCTCAGCATAGTCATACTTATCTTACAGGCAAATCTCCAAATGCAACTACCTGATGGGTCTGTCACACTGATGGGGCAGCAGAAACGTTGGCACAGTGATAGAGGAGGAACTTGGTACAGGAGTGTTGGACATTGACTCTGGATGCTTCATGGCATCAAGTCAAGTATGGATGCCAAAACTTTCTGATTAGCCTTAATTTTCCCTGCCCTCCCATCAGCTTATAAATCAGAGTTTATCCATGTTAAACACCACTTACACGTAGCACTGAGTGTAACGAGAATGCAGAATATGCTGTGCGTGTGGAAGCTCAAAATGCATCATTAAAGGCATCTCTGCACCACCAATACTAACTTAGCTGATAGACTGATAAAGTAGCGGTAAGAAAATAGCAGCCAGACTGGGTCTGCAATACTTGGAGAGAGAAGTAACAAGAGGAAAATCATACTTGACCTCATATTCACCAATGATTTTGCTGCACATGCATCTGTCTATGAGACTTCAGTAGAAGTGATCTCTCCATCATCCTAATGGAGACAGGTTCACCTTTACATCGCAGATACCTTCCATCATGTCAGGCATGACCACACTGGGATAGATTTTGAACAAATCTAGCAACTCAAAATTTCAAGAAATGCTTTGGGCCTTCACTCTCACCAGAATTGTAAAGAAAAACACCTCTAGGTCCTACATATCTAATTAAGTTAGGGAATAGTGTTCTTTTTTTAAATGCAGGATGTGGGTGCTAGTCAGACCAGCATTTGTTGCTGATCTGCAATTACCCAGAGGGGAATTAAGAGTCAATCACATTTCTGTGGATCTGTGGCCAACATCAGGTAAGGATGGCATTTTACTTCTCTAAAGGAGTGTAAGAAAGCATGCAAGGAACAAGACTGGGCACATTTAAACCACAAGTATCAACTACAACACAAAAGTGCCATATGCCATAAGTAATAAATGAGGAAGAAAGCCAAGTGATTCCATGAACAGTAGGTTTTATTTAGGGTCTTCAGTCCACTGGCATCGAATCTTGAATGGAGGTGCACCAATACCCAATGCTCTAATATGGGGGGATCTTGGTACAACAGTGAAAAACACAATCTTCAGCGTGAAGTGCTAAGAAGATGATCTATCTTGGCCTCCTCCAGAGGCACACTATATTATGGAAACCAGCCTCAACCAATTCAATTCATTACACATGATTTAAAAAGAAACAGCTGAGGGCATTCAATGCTACCCAGGTTATAAGAGCTGACAATACTCCAGCATTAATACTGAAAGCTGGTGCTCTTCAAACTGATGCAATCTTGCCAGGCTGTTCTGGTACAGCTCTAACTCTAGATTTGACCTGGCATTGTAGAAAATTATGTAAATATATCCTGCGCACAAAGAATAAATCAAACCCAACAAATTCATGCTCCATCTGCTTGAGCCCTTGAGAAGATATTGGTGGGCTGCCTTTTTGAACTCCGGCAGTCTGCATGCTATAGGTTGACCAACAATGCTCTAAGGAAGAGAATTCCAGGATTTTGACCCAGTGACAGTAAAGGAACAGCAACATATTCCCAAATCAGGATGGTGAGTGGCTTGGAGGGAAAATTCCAAGTGATAGTGTTCCCATGTTTCTGTTGCACTTTTCCTTCCAGATAAAAGTGCTCATGGGATTCGAAGGTGCTATCTAAGAATATTTGGTAAATTTCAACGGTGGATCTTGCACTTCTGCCACTGAGTGTTGTCGGTGGAGGGAGTGGATGCTTGTGGTTGAGGTGCTAATCAAGCAAGATGCTTTGTTCTGGATGATGTCAAACTTTCTGAGTGTTGTTAGTGCTATACCAATCCAGGCAAGTAGGGGAGCATTTTGTCACACACCAGGTTTGTACATTGTAGATGGTGGACAGTCTTTGTGGAGTCAGGAGGTGAGTTACTCACTGCAGTTTCCTACTCTCTAACCTGCTGCCCAAACCTGGACCTTCTGGTGATTTTGTTACATTTGAACATGGAATCTCAGATTTCCTAGTGTGAAAAGTGTCTGCACCAAACCTCTGAACTGCAACCCACTGGGACCCAGTACCCTCACCATATCCCTATAACCTTACATTCCCATGGCTAAGCCACCGAGCCTGCACGCTACTGGGCAAATTACTATGGCCAATTCACCTAACCTGTGCTTTTTTGGACTTCAGAAGGAAACTGGTGCACACAGACAAGGAGAGAACATGTACACCCCACACAGACAGTTAGCTAAGACTGGAATTAAACTCAAGTCCCTGGTACTGTGAGTCCCTGAGCCACCATGCCACCCCCAGCACTGTTTCTGCTTCAGAAGAGTCATGAATAGTGCTGAACATTTGGTAATCATTGATGAACATCCCATTTCTGACCTAATGATGGAGAAAACATCATTGTTGAAGCAGCAGAAGATGGTTAGGCCTAGAACACTATCCTGATTGCAGAGATATCCTGGAGCTGATTAAACTGACCTCCATCAACCACAGCCAGCTTCCTCCGTGCCAGGGTTGATTCCAACCAGCAGAGAGTTTGCCCTCAAAACCCTCTAATTCCTGATTTGCTAGGGCTCCATGACACAACCCTTAGTCACATGCGTTCCTGAAGACAAGGGCTGTCTTTCTCACCTCACCGTAGTAATTAATGGATAATTAATAGTCTCTCATTGTTTCTTTGTTTACGGAGGATTCCATTATCCATTCTAGAACAGATATTGCTTTTATAATTCAAATTGTACTAAAACTTTCTGATGTTTATCCTATCTCTCTTTTCTTATAATTGTTTGCAAATCATCCAGTGATCTCAATGACTTTGGTTTTCAGTACTAATTGCATCCTGTTTTACCTGCCCAACTTGCTTTAACATGCATGATTGAAAATCATCTGGATTCCTGTTTCGTTCCCTCTCAGGCTTAGTTGATTGATTATCTCCTCAGTTTCCATCAAATTTTTTGAGGTAACAAAGTGTGAAGCTGGATGAACACAGCAGGACAAGCAGCATCTCAGGAGCACAAAAGCTGATGTTTCTTCTGCTGCTTCTTCAGGCCTAGATCCTTCTTCAGAGAGGGGGATGGGGAGAGGGTTCTGAAATAAATAGGGAGAGAGGGGGAGGTGGACCAAAGATGGATAGAGGAGAAGATAGATGGAGAAGAGAGTATAGGTGGGGGGAGGGCAGTGGGGAGGGGATAGGACAGTCCAGGGAGGACGGACAGGTCAAGGATGTGGGATGAGGTTAGTAGGTGAGAAATGGAGATGCGGCTTGAGGTGGTAGGAGGGGATAGGTGAGAGGAAGAACAGGTTAAGGAGGCGGGGATGAGCTGGGCTGGTTTTGGGATGCAGTGGGGGGGGGGACGAGCTGGGCTGGTTTTGGGATGCAGTGGGAGGGGGACGAGCTAGGCTGGTTTTGGCATGCAGTTGGGGAAGGGGAGATTTTGAAGCTTGTGAAGTCCACATTGATACATTGGGCTGCAGGGTTCCCAAGCGGAATATGACTTGCTGTTCTTGCAACCTTCGGGTGGCATCATTGTGGCACTGCAGGAGGCCCATGATGGACATGTCATCTGAGGAATGGGAGGGGGAGTTAAAATGGTTCACAACTGGGAGGCGCAGTTGTTTATTGTGAACCGAGCGGAGGTGTTCTGCAAAGCAGTCCCCAAACCTTCGCTTGGTTTCCCCAATGTAGAGGAAGCCACAACTGGTACAGTGGATACAGTCCACCACATTGGCAGATGTGCAGGTGAACATCTGCTTAATATGGAAAGTCATCTTGGGGCTTGGGATGGGGGTGAGGGAGGAGGTGTGGGGGCAAGTGTAGCACTTCCTGCGGTTGCACGGGAAGGTGCCGGGTGTGGTGGAGTTGGAGGGGAGTGTGGAGTGGACACGGGAGTCATGGAGAGAGTGGACTCTCCGGAAGGCAGACAAGGGGGGTGATGGAAAAATGTCTTGGGTGGTGGGGTCGGATTGTAGATGGCGGAAGTGTCAGAGGTATGTGTGTGCGAAATGTTCATGGACCATATTAAACAAACAGACAAAAATCTCCCTATGGCTTGATGGTAAACTGATCTCATCATTCTGTTGAGATAACAAGAACCTCAGATGCTAGACTTCAGAGTTGCTACAGTGTGGAGCTGAAGGAAAACAATAGGTCAGGCAGCATCAGACTTTCCTGCTCCTCTGTTGCTGCATGACCTGCTCAGTTCCTCCAGCTCCAAACTGTATCAACTCATCATTCTGATCTTCAATTGAACTCAGGTGTAGATATTCATGGAGGGGTGGAGAGTTTGGAATTGTTCTACTTGGACAGAGGATGTTTGAGAGCAGATTCGATAGAATGTTCAAAATTAGAAGAGGCCTGTGTAGAGTAGATAGCGAATAAAAACGTAAAAGTAAATTAATAATTGGAAGGAGTTTAGTTTCTGTTTTACTGCATGTAAGGAATAGCCAGGATTTTATAGGTGATTGATATGTGAGGGAAGTGTACTCCCAGATTAGATTACATTCCCTAAAGCGTGGAAACAGGCCCTTCAGCCCAACAAGTCCACACCGCCCTTTCGAAGCATCCCATCCAGGCCCATCCCCCCATAACCCTGAACACTATGGGCAATTTAGCATGTCCAATCCACCTAGTCTGCACATCTTTGGACAGTGGGAGGAAACCGGAGCACCCGGAGGAAACCCACGCAGACACGTGGAGAACATGCAAACTCCACACAGACAGTCGCCTGAGGCGGGAATCGAACCCAGATCCTTGGCGCTGTGAGGCTGCAGTGCTAACCACTGCGCCACCGTGCCGCCCCAAATTCAACATAAAAGACCAAGGTGAGAGTAGCGGCCTGCTGTTTTGAAGAACAGATTGGACATGAAATCATTAGAATGGAATCTATTATGAAAATTAATGTGGGCTTCTGATATTTTTTTCAAAACTGTTAGTAGCATATCTGTGGTGAACAGGTAGATTTATACAAGAAGCCAGCTTTCCTTGGTGAAGAGAAAACAAATACGAAGAGAAGTATATTTGAAATCATCTGGAGCAGCCACTCTTCGGAAAGCGAAGATGACAGAATTAAACCAATGCTTTTGTGAACTGAATGTTTCTTCAAGGTTTTGGTGTTTCTAAGTGAGGGAGGGTTCAGCGAAAGTAAGCTGAACTCAATTAAAAACATGTATAGCAATGTTTCCCTCGTGTAACAAAAGTGAAACTTTCAAGCATTTCATTATGCTTGTCAACTATTTGCTCTTGCATTGTTCTGCAAACTAGCCCTAAGTTGACCAGCCACATTCATGTGCTCTGTACCAATTGTCTGTGACAGCTAAAATTTATATAGGTGGCATAGAGAAATAGCAGGCACCAGGGAATTGATCAGCTATTATATATGACAATGTAAATTGAGGCAGTGGTGGCAAAGTAATATTTCAATAACAATTATTGTTTTTGCATGTTAGTTGCACCTTTGAGAAGCAGTGAAAGGTGAATGAGATTTGATTGTCATTATAGTAAACTTCAGGAGAGAAGCGAGAAAGGCACTGTTCAATTATTTCATTGTCTTTGTCAGTGAAGTGACCATCAACTGCTATGTCCTATAGTTTGCAACAGTACTTTACAGTTTCATATATCATGTCATTCACATATTAAAAATTTCTGCATTCAGATCACCCCATATGTACATTGGGGACGCAATGGTGTAGTGATATTGTGAGTGAACTAGTAAGGCAGAGACGCAGGCAATGTTTTGTGGGTCCAGGGAATCTAAATGACATAGTTGCTTCACTTTTCCGTTGGCAGGTCATAAGGAAACCCCAGTAATCAGCCTGCTGAAGATTCATCTGTCCCTGTAAGTTGGATGGCCACACTTCTGGAGTCAAAGCCTTTCCTTTACCTTAAGGATGCTTTAATTTCTACACTATGGCACTTTTAACGCACTAAATGAGAACTCTGAACACTGAAAACATCAGGCCTGGGCATTCATGAGATTCTTTGTACTACCAAAGTATGGCATAAAAATTCATTTGAACTTATCCTCACCAACCTGTCAGTTGTAGATGTATCTCCTCACTATGTATTGGTTATCATGACCACAGTGAACAAAACTGGTTCCGTGAAAAGGAGAAAGAGGGAGTAGCAAGACCAAAACCAGAGATACATTGTTGCATGTGGATGGCTGTTACTCTGTTTGTACTGCATATGATAGAAACTCTGAACCATGACATATTTAGTTGCTAGATAATCTTTGCTACACAGCAGTTGTACAAAGGAATGTAGGAAATAGGAACATGAGAATTAGTTGCAGGAGTGAAACATTCTGTCCATCAAGCCTCTGCCATTACATTCAGTGAGATTATATCTGATCTGACTGTAGTCTAAATCTCCAGTTTCCTGTGTTAGCTCCAATTATAGCAAAATAAACTAAAGCAGCATGAAAGAGACGCTCAAGGGCTAATGATCTTCTGACAGAGGAAATAAAATTATACTGGCTCAAAAATTAGACCATTTATTTTTAAATTGGCTGAGTTACTTTCTCCAGAATGAGCATCCACTCAATGTCCACTGCATTAAGCCTCCACATTATTGTATATATTGGAGGTGAAACTACTTCTCAATCCTGGAATGCGAGCAGGAAAGTGGGACTCAGTTATAAACCTCTCACTCCTACATCCTGAAGAACTGAGCAGCAATGCCAGATTAACCTGCTGAAACCCCTTTTCTTAATGTTTTTTTAAAGCCGCTACATAACAGCATCATGTCTTTGTCAGCAATTCGGTCAAACAATCTATGTACAAATTGTTCTCAATGACTCTTGGCTATGTAACTCCTTTTCACCAATGAGTGCAGTGAAGACATTCACAATTTATTGAGAGCTAGGAAGACACC
The DNA here is from genome assembly GCF_030684315.1 of Stegostoma tigrinum. Taxonomy (NCBI): domain Eukaryota; kingdom Metazoa; phylum Chordata; class Chondrichthyes; order Orectolobiformes; family Stegostomatidae; genus Stegostoma; species Stegostoma tigrinum. The sequence goes on from NC_081369.1 coordinate 2,369,769, forward strand.
AAATTGGCGCAAGGAACATTCTAGGATTCATCAAATATCTGATACTAATCAGCACCTACCAAACCCATGACCACTTCCATCTGGAAGGACAAGGACAGCAGATATATGGGAACATCACCATCTCCAAGTTTCCCTCCAAGTCACTCACCATCCTGACTTGGAAATATATCACCATTACTTCACCGTCGCCGGGTCAAAATCCTGGAATTCCCTCCCTAATAGCATTGTGGGCTGACTTATAGCAGGAGTACTGCAGCGGTTCAAAAAGCCAGCTCACCACCACCTTCTCAAGGGCAACTAGGGATGGGCAAGAAACACTGACCAGCCAGCAATGTACACATCCCACAAAAATGAATAGAAAAATTAACCACAAATTTATAATAAAGATCCACTTGATCTGTATGTTGCATTTGTTATTTTATTGTATTTAAGTTTATTTCTAATTTTTGTAATTAGTGGCATTGTTTCTTTAATTGATGTAACATACAAACTGGTTTTTGAATGATTTATTTCCCTAATTGTTCTAGTGCATCAGCAACCCTCTTTCCAATATTTCACCTTAGATCTGTTGAGACATGCTCTTCTCATGAGAAAACTGCATTGAGTATTTTCTATCCCGGGCATCCATCAACACCATGGTATTACAAGGGGCTTGGAACATGGATAAGGTTGTAAATCTCAGAGATGTTCAGAAGTAAGTTTAACATGAAATGAGGTTTTCAATTTAAATTTGTAACAGTTTTATTGTTTATATGTGTTATTCATATTAATTCACTGTCTGCTGAATTGGTGTTTGAATCATTGAACATGAGTCCTGGAGTGGAAAGAGAGCCAGCAACTCTGCAGTCCAATAACAAAATATGTAAGTAATTGAAATTATTAGACAGAGGCTTCAGAGAGATAGAGATAGACAGAGACAGGTATATGCTGCTGGTATCACTGCAAGTAGAGAAGTTAGCCAGAGGTTGCAGAAAGATAAAGATAAAGAGAGAGAGAGAGAGAGAGAGACAGAGGGGTACCAGCTTTCAACATTGTTAACAGGGGGATCTGCACTAAAAGGTGCTAACGTGAAGAAAGAAGCAGCTTATGAACTAAAAATGATCCATTCCCAGGTGCTAGTCTGAGCTGATTTAAACTGCTTTGAATTAAATAAGTTCTGTAAAAGTAAGACGGATGGGGTAATGCAAAAGGAGTGTTTGGATAAGAAATAAGGAGGTAATGCTACTTATGTTTCTGGGCTAGGGCGAATAAGATAAAGGCATGCAATAAGTAAATTAGCCTGAGAAAGAATAAAAAGAAGACCCTTGGGGCATACAGCCAGTGAAACCTCAGGAGACTAACCATCGCAGAAGTAGAAACTCTATCAAAGACGTGGTGATGACATCAAGTGCAGTGCCTGGCCAGTGTCAGCCCTTGTCAGCAACAGCAGCTATCCTGATTGGGTACTGGCTTTTATACTCTGTGAATACTTGGGGAGTTTCAAAGGATTCTAGTGGGTCTATAAGTAAATTCTACTTCAATTTGAATGATAAAACATTTAAGCAACTTGTTTAATGCACTAACAAAGTAATTTGTGCGGTTACAAGAATTGACTCTTCTCCTTTCTGTATATAGAACATAGAACATTACAGCACAGTGCAGGCCCTTCAGCCCTCAATGTTGTGCCGACCTGTCATACTGATCTCAAGCCCATCTAACCTACACTATTCCATGTACGCCTATATGCTTATCCAATGACGCCTTAAATGTACCCAAAGTTGGCAAATCTACTACCGTTGCAGGCAAAGCATTCCATTCCCTTACTACTCTCTGGGTAAAGAAACTACCTCTGACATCTGTCCTATATCTTTCACCCCTCAATTTAAAGCTATGCCTCCTCGTGCTTGCCGTCACCATCCTAGGAAAAAGGTTCTCCCTATCCACCCTATCTAACCCTCTGATTATTTTATACGTTTCAATTAAGTCACCTCTCAACCTTCTTCTCTCTAATGAAAACAGCCTCAAGTCCCTCAGCCTTTCCTCGTAAGATCTTCCCTCCATACCAGGCAACATCCGAGTAAATCTCCTCTGCACCTTTTCCAAAGCTTCCACATCCTTCTTATAATGCAGTGACCAGGACTGTACACAATACTCCAAGTGCGGCCGCACCAGACTTTTGTACAGCTTCACCATAACCTCTTGGTTCTGGAACTCGATCCCTCTATTAATAAAAGCTAAAACACTGTATGCCTTCTTAACAGCCCTGTCAACCTGGGTGGCAACTTCCAAGGATCCAAGATCTCTCTGCTCATTCTCATTACTAAGAATCTTACCATCAGCCCTGTACTTTGCCTTCCGGTTACTTCTACCAAAGTGCATCACCTCACACTTGTCTGCATTAAACTCCATTTGCCACCTCTCAGCCCACCTCTGCAGCTTATCTATGTCTCTCTTCCACCTAAAGCATCCTTCGTCACTATCCACAACTCCACCAACCTTAGTGTCGTCTGCAAATTTACTAACCCATCCTTCTACGCCCTCATCCGGGTCGTTTATAAAAATGACAAACAGCAGTGGACCCAACACCGACCCTTGCGGTACACCACTAGTAACTGCTCTCCAGGATGAACATTTCCCATCAACGAACACCCTCTGTCTTCTTTCAGCAAGCCAATTTCCGATCCAAACTGCTATATCTCCCACAATTCCATTCCTCCGCATTTTGTACAATAGCCTACTGTGGGGAACCTTATCGAATGCCTTGCTGAAATCCATATACACCACATCAACCGGTTTACTCTCATCTACCTGTTTGGTCACCTTCTCAAAGAACTCAATAAGGTTTATGAGGCACGACCTTCCCTTCACAAAATCGTGCTGACTATCCCTAATCAATTTATTCTTTTCTAGATGATTATAAATCCTATCCCTTATAACCTTTTCCAACACTTTACCAACAACTGAGGTAAGGCTCACTGGTCTATAATTACCAGGTTTATCTCTACTCCCCTTCTTGAACAGGGGAACCACATTTGCTATCCTCCAGTCATCTGGCACTATTCCTGTAGACAAGGACGAGTTAAAGATCAATGCCAAAGGCTCAGCAATCTCCTCCCTGGCTTCTCAGAGGATCCTAGGATAAATCCCATCCGGCCCAGGGCACTTATCTATCTTCACCCTCTGTAGGATTTCTAATACCTCTTCCTTGTGAACCTCAATCCCACCTAGTCTAGTAGCCTGTATCTCAGTATTCTCATTGACAATATTGTCATTTTCTAGAGTGAATACTGTTGAAAAATATTCATTTAGCGCTTCCCCTATCTCATCTGACTCCACACACAACTTACCACTACTATCCTTGATTGGGCCTAATCTTACTTCCGTCATTCTTTTATTCCTTAAATACCTATCGAAAGCCTTATGGTTTACCCTGATCCTATCCGCCAACTGCTTCTCATGTCTCCTCCTGGCTCTTCTGAGCTCTCTCTTTAGGCCGATATAAGCCAATAACTGGAGCCAGTTTCTCAAGATTCTCAACAACAGTTTAAAATCTCTAAAACCTCTTGAGAAAGCCATTAAGAGGTTGGAGATTGAATAATGATTCATAAGAACATAAGAAGCAGAGGCAGGAATAGTCTATCTGATCCATCCAGCCCATCCCCATTCAGTAAGATCACGGTTAATGAGCCCCTGGGAAGTGACTCCTTTTCATGCCAGCTCCTCGTAGCCCTCAGTACTTAATTTCTCATAACAACTCCCCTCCAGATTTTGATTTCTGGTTGTTGAATGTTAACACAATTATTTTAAATAAACAAAGCAGATTTGTAACTTGTCTGATTCCTCCCATCTCTCTGAATTTATAAAAATCATTTGACCTCGAGGCTTGCCCGTGCAGTTTAATTGAATATACCTTTGAACATCATTATATTGAACTATTTTGGACTTTGAGCATAGGTTATTTAACTCTTCATCTCGTGTTGCTATTAACTATGGCTTATCTGCATCTTGGTGCTGTTCAATGCTTTCAGCCCATTATAATCATCATAAATTATGGTTTTTTAGGTAATCAAGCTACCTGTGATTCTGGTGCAGCATTCATTCCGATGTGTTAAGGATGTCTGGCCGTTGTGGATTTGTTGCTTATTTCAAGGCTCCACCATTCCTGCTGCAATTTTGATTAACCTCCATGATTAAAAATCTTTTTGACAATGCTTCAGGCCAGTTTGTTGCTGACAACATTTCTGTTCTTTCTGACATGCCTTTTTAAGACAAAAATCCACGTGGCTCATTTGTGATGTAAATTGGCTTTGAAATAATTGGGAACTGATATCTATAAGTTCCCTCACTCATTGCTGGTCTCATATACAAATCTTCTGAGATTGAAGAAAAAACATAATTAAATCCCAGGCTTATGACTTGGACTTTTTTTTCCCCTTTGCAGTTTGGTGACATGCTTCTTGACACACACAACATTTTTCATTATTTTTCGGTTTTTAAAGGTGATTTAAGATTCAAGCTTTATCCTTATTTTTGTGGTCACTTCTGAAATATTTTTTTAACAGTTGGTTGCTGAATTAATGAAAACTGTTGGCTCTGTGTGTTTTCAAACTTTTGAATATTTAAAATTATGCAAATAGTTTTCATTTTCCTCACTTGGCTGCCTGTTTTGCAGAACTGAAGAATACTTCAGAAGATGACCATTGCTCACTATTTATGAGAGCTGATACCCACCTGTTGCAAATATGGCATTTACAGTGCAATGAGATGTCAAGATATACAAGGCTATATGCCAAATGCTGGAAAATGGTATTAGAAAATTTAGGTTGGTCATTTTTGATCAGCACAGACTTAACGGGCCGAAGGGATATGTAGGTTAGATGGATTAGCCTTGGGAAATTCAAGATTATATGATAGGGGTGTAGGGCTGGGTGGGATGCTCTTCAGAGCTTGGATGCAGTCCTGATGAGCAGAATGGTTGTAGTTTGTAGTGCTGTAGGTCTATCTGGCTCCTTGAATCTAAATCTGCTCCTCTGTTAGCATGGTAGATGATTTGGTGGTGCAGTCAGAGCATGTACATTATCCTCCCCTCATATATGGTATATATGTCCTTTGTGAACCACACTGCTGACAGAAATAAAATCACAGTGTCCACATAAATATGATAGATACGAATGAATGAGACAAGATTAGAACCAGGGTGGAGGCAGGGTGCTTTTTGCACGCTACCAGATCCCAAATCGACTCCTACTCCAGGCTCTGGAATGTGATTGAGGCAGGTAACAATCATAGAATCCCTACAGTGTAGAACCAGGCCATTCTGCTCATCAGGTCTGCATCAAAGCTCTGAAGAGCATCTCACCAGCCCTACACCCCTACCATATAACCCTGAATTTCTCAAGGCTAATCCACCTAATCTACACATCCGTGGGCACTAGGGGGAATTTAGCATGACCAATTCACCTGGCCCGCACATCTTTGGATTGTGGGAGGAATGCAAAGCACCAGGAAGAAATCCATACAGGCACAGGGTGAGTACAAAAACTCCACACAGACAGTTGTCTGAGGTTATAATTGAACCTGGGTGCCTGGCACCATGAGGCAGCAGTGATAAGCACTGAGCCACCTTGCTGCAACAAGGTGAAGGAGAGATTAAAGCAAGCAATTATTGGTCGTTAACATGGGTAAGTGTATCTTTAGGGGTGGTGGATTTCAATGGGAAAGCAAAAGAAGAGATTTTGTGGGAGATGGCTACTGAGGAAAGGTTGGGTTTGAGGGGATAAAGTATTAAGGCTGTTAAGGATGCAGGGTGATCAATGGGAATGTGTTGGGCATGGGGAGGATGCTTGAGGGAGAGGGAAATAGTGATAGTGGGATAGAGTTACAGTGCTGGGGGATGAGATTGATGACAATGGAGAGAGGAAAAGGGGACAGAGGGAGACAGAGGGGGACAGTTGGAGATAAAGGGTGTTAGTGTTAGGGATGGAGGGCATGACTTTGGGAATAGTGAGTTTGGTTGTCATGAGTGAGTGATAAGGTGGGGAGCAGTGATATGGGGTCTGGACAGTAATGAGGGAGGGAAATGGGGATGGTGCAATGCAACATGAATGGTTAAAGTACAACGGTGATAAGGAACAGAAGGCAAATTTTGTTGGGGAGAAGAGTAAGTGATGGGGGAGAGGAGAAAGGACTGTAATGTCAGAAACACCAACACTTATGAGGGAGGAAGATGATCATGGGGCAGATAGATGAGAATGTGGAAAGGCCAATAGAAGTAGGAAGAGGAAGGATGGAGATAGAGGTCAGATTGAGAATGAGATTGGATGAAATGAATTCTGATGGGCAAGCGAGCGATAAAAATGGAGCAAGCTATCACAGTGATAAGGGCATAACAATGGGTAGGTTACAGTTTCAAGGGGAAGGAGACAGAGATGGAGTCTAGAAGCCAAAAGTCATGCGAGAGAGGGATTGGTGTTGAAGAAGAGTAGGACAGAATGGGATGGGAAGAGGGGAGTGGTGTTAGGGAGAGGGAGATGTGTTTGGGAGAAACTGCAAGGGATAGGAAGAAGTGTTGGCGATGAAGAGAGGGGTGAGGTAATGAGGAGATGGTTTGGTGTTGGGGACAGCAAGATGGTGAAAGGGAGAGGGGTCAGTGATTTGGGTCGTAGGGATGAGACAGGCAAGTACTGCAACTCATTGCAGAGCAGCATCAAGAAGGCAAATCTTTGCCTATCTTGATATATTAAAGAAGTGGTAACAACTTCTGATTATGTTATAGGAAAAGACTCATCACATCAAACAAAGATGAGAAACTGGAGCAACAATCTCCATAAACATTTTCCAATTACTCTTGAGCACCTCAATGCATCTCTGTTTCCCTTCCTCTCCCTTACCTCCTCCTTCTTTCTATCTGTCACCCTCTGGCCATCCTTGTGCTTACTGTCATGCTTCCACATCCTATCACACTGCCTCTCTCGAGAAACTCTCTCGATGCCTCACACACCCTTTCCATTCAGCCCCTTGTTTTGGAGATGGAGAATGATATTGAGAAGAGAACAATAGTGTTCGGGCAGTAGAATTTTGTCAGACACACAATAATATTTATGGGAAAATAGAATGGTATGCAGGGAGTTGGGGAAGGGTGGAGGTCTGTGATGAATAGAGAACAACAGTGATGGGGATATGGTGTCATTGATTGGGACTGTAAGTGACAGTGATGGCGAAAGTGGGATGTTAGTGCAGAGAGAGGAAAGAAGATGGGAAGAGGACAACAGTGGAGAGTAGAAGGAGTTGCAATAGGGAGCATGAGATGATGATGGGGAGAGAAGGGCAGTGATGAGTGCTGTGATCAGTTGTAAAGCTACTTCAATGGTGCATAACTCAGATTGTTTCAATTCATTATAAATATGGCAATTACCTCTGAATGCACCTGACCCCAGTGGACTAGTTGCCCGTAACTGACAGAAATTTGGTTCACTGAGGTGTTGTTGAGTCATGGTCATGGAGTCATACAACACAGAAGGGACCCTTTGGCCCATTAATTCTGCACTGGCCTATTGACATGCGTTGCACTTACCAGCACTTGGTCCATAGCCCTGAATGTTGTAACATTTCAATTCTGATCCACATGCATGTTAATGATCGTAAGATTTTCCTCACAATTTGAAATGGGCTAGAATATTCTCTCTCTCTCTCTCTCTCTCTCTCTCTCTCTGTCTCTCGCTCTCTCTCGTTCTCCTTCTCAAAATGGTGGGTACTTCCTTTCTCAATAGGAAGTAGAAGCAGAACTTAAAACTCAAGTAATTGGAGTTAAATAAAAGGCACATTGTTTCAAACAAACATGAGAAAGAGGAGAAATCATCTACAACACATGCTGTCCCTAGCTTTTCACCTCTCCCACCCGCCTACATGCTCTCTCTATTCTCCTGCCTTGCCCTCCCTTTCTCCCTTAGTCAGTCTTTCAACTATCCACCATTCCTAAGACTTCCTCATTTGTTCCCTGGCCCTGGTCTTTGCTTATTCTCTGTCCCTTTCTAACTCTATCCTCCATTGCCTTACTAGGCTTCTCTCCATCTATTTTCCTCCCTTCCAATGTGGCTCAGCACCTCTCTCAATCTCTCTGTCCCTTCCCCTTTACTTTTCTTCATTACCTCCTCTCTCCCAGTCTCTTTCACCCTGTGTATATCTCTAACTTTTGTCACTTGCTTCTCCCTTGGTCTTTTGGTTCCACCCTTGCGTCACACCATCTCTCCCACTCTATCATCTTGTCTTGGGCCTCCTCCTGCTACGTCACCATTGTCTGCCCTCTACCAATCCCTCATCCATAATCTCTGACTTTCAATTCTTATCTCCCTCGCTAGCCATCCCTCTACCCAGATCACCACCTCATACTCTGTCTCCAGCCCTCACCCCTCCTGTCTTCTTCTCCCCCATCTTCTCTTACCCCTTGTCCTATCTGTGTCTTCACCCCTTCCCTCTCAGCCACCAACATTCCTGCCCTCACCCTCTTGCTGTCTGAATTAGCCTTGACATATTCCCCATTCCTCACCCTGCCTCATCCATTCCCCAACATCATCAACTCCTTCCCTTTCTCCCATTCTTCTCTCCCTTGGCCCATCCCATACCCTTCCCCTTGCCTTCTTCACCCCTAATTGCTTCACCACTTTCTTGTATACCTTCGTTTAAATTCCCTTCACCTCCACCGCTCTTTTAATCTCTATTTCATGAATTCCCTCCCAATAACTACTCCTGTCTCTCTCTACCCTTTGCAAAACTTCTTTTACTCCCTCCCACTTTCTATCTCTCCCTTTGCCTCTTCCATCTTCATATCTCTCTAACTCATCTACTTCACCTCCTCCCAAACCACACTCCTCTCACTATCCCCTGTTCTCCAGATCTGACTACTTTGACCTGTCTTGCTCCATTCCAAAATAGTCGTCTCACTCCGTCAAACTCGCCAACTTACTGGCACTGAAATCTCCTTCTCCCCACTTTCATCAACCCCCCCCCCCCCGGCCATACATGTCCCCCTTGCTTGTTCACATGCTCTCTCCCTTCAATTTTTAAAAAAGAGGATCACAGCAATTTTTTTTAGCTATCAAAAAGGTAAGAGAATGGCAAGTGTGTTGGGCTCTTGGAAAATGAGGCTGGAGGATTAGTATTGGGCAACAAGAAATGGGGGAAGAACTGAATAGGTGCTTTGCCTCTTTCATCACAGTGGAAGACACCAGCAGCCTCCAAGTACTTCAAGAGAATGAAGTGGCAGAGATCAGTGTAATGGAGATCAATAAGGAGAAGGTGCTGGGGAAGCTGAAAGCTCCAAAGGTGGGTAAACCATGTAGACGAGATGGGCTATGCCTTAGGGTTCTGAAGGAAATAGCTGAGGAGATTGTAGAGGGATTGGTAGTGATCTTTTGGGAATCACTGGAGCCAGGAAGGGTCCCAGAGGATTGGAAAATGGCTAATGTTACGCCCCCGTTTAAGAAGGGAGGGGGGCAGAAGATAGGAAACTATTAGCTAGTTAGCCTGGTTGGTAAAATTTTAGAGAACATTATTAAGCATGAGATCATGGAACACTTGGGAGTGCATGGTAAAATAGGGCTGAATCAGCACGGCTTCATTAAAAGCAGTTCCTGCTTGAAAAGTGTGTTGGAATTCTTCAAGAAGGAAATGGGCAAGTTAGACAAAGGAGAACCAGTGGATGTGATTGATTTGGATTTCCAGAAGGTCTTTGACAAGGTACTGCAGAGGAGGTTACTAAGTAAGAGTCGATGGTGTTAGGGGCAAGGTACTGGTATGGATAAAGGATTGGCTGACTGGTAAAAAGTAGAGGATAGGGGTAAAGTGGTTTTTTTTAGATTGGCATCCAGTGACTCATGAAGTTCTGCAGGGGTCAGTGTTGGAACCACAGCTATTCATGTTATACATTAACAATCTGGTCAAAGGAACTGATGACATTTTTTGCCAAGTTTGCAGAAGACACAAGGACAGGTGGAGGGACAGGTAGTGTTGAGGAATTGGGGAGGCTGGAGAAGGAATGTACAGGCTAGGAGAGTGGCCAAGGAAGTGGCAGTGAAGTACAGTGTGGAAAAGCATGGAGTTATGCATTTTGCTGGGTAGAATAGAGGCATAAAGCATTTTATACATGGGGAAAAACTTGAGAAATCTGAAACACAAGGAGACTTTGGTGTCCCAGCGCAGGATTCTCTTAAGATTAACATTCAGGTTCAGTTGGCGGTTAGGAAGGCAAATGCAACATTAGCATTTATTTCAAGAATGTGCGAAGAACAGAGGCTTTATAAGGCCCTGGTCAAATGACATGTGGATTACTGTGAGCAATTGAGGCTCCATATCTTAGGAAGGGTAAGCTCGCATTTGAGAGATGTCCAGAAGAGGTTTACAAGAATTATTCTGCATGGCTTTGTACTTTGATGGGAAGAGTAGAAGCATAGACTATATTCCAAATGTTAAACAGCTTCAGAAATCTGAAACATAAAGGGACCTGGGAAACCTACCTCAGGACTCTCTTAACGCTAACATGCAGGTTCAGTTGGTGGTTAGGAAGTCAACTGCAATGCTTGCATTCATTTCAAGAAGGCGAGAATACAAGAGCAGAGACTGCATGAGGCTTGGCCATACCACAAGTGAAACATTGCTGCAGTTTTGGGCTCCATATCTAAGGAAGGAAATGTTGGCATTGGAGTGATTCCAAAGGAGGTTTACAAGAATGTTGGAGATGAAGGGCGTGTCATATGATAAGCATATGAGGGCTCTGAGTGCACATTTGATGGAATTTACTAGGATAAGGGGGACCTCATTGAACTTTACTCAATATTAAGAGGCCTAGACAGAGTGGATGTGGAGATCTTGTCTCCACTCATAAGAGAGACTCGGGCTCGGGTTGCAGCCTGGATTGAAGGGACAATTCTTTACAATTGAGATGAGGAGGAATTTCTCCAGCATAGTGTGGTTAATCTTTGGAGATCATTGCTGCAGAGCATTGTGGAGGCCACGTCAGTGACCGTACTTAATGCAGCAATAGATAGATTAGATTCCCTACAGTGTGGAAACAGGCCTTTTGGCCTAACAAGTCCACACTGCCCCTTAAAGTATCCCACCCAGAACCATCCCCCCATAATCCACACACCCCTGAACACTACGGGCAATTTAGCATGGCCAATCCCCCTACCCTGCACATCTTTGAACTGTGGGAGGAAACCAGAGCACCCGAAGGAAGCCCACACAGACATGGGGAGAATATGCAAACTCCACACAGGCTGTCACCCAAGGCTGGAATCGAACCCGGGTCTCTGGCGCTGTGAGGCTGCAGCGCTAACTACTGAGCCACCATGACACCCCCAACAGGTTCTTGATTGGTAAGGAGATCAAGGGTTACAAGGAAAAAGGCAGGAAATTGGCATTTAGAAACATATCAGCCACAATTGGATGGCACAATTCAATGGGCCGAATGGTCTAATTCTGCCTCCGTATTTTTTGGGCCTATGGTCATATGAGGTTTTTACAACAACTGACACGGTTTTCATTTCATTAATTTTTATTTCCAAATTTTACTGAATGCAAATTTTAGCATTCCATGGCAGATTTGAACACATTCCCAGAACATTGGCCTGGGATTCCTGATTACTAATCCAGTGACACTACCATTACATCATCACCTCGCCCATCAAATGGAATGTCACCCTTTATTGCAAAGTGAATGGCATATAAAAAATACAGAAGCCTTGCCAAAACTAATTAGACTACACCTAGTGAACTGTGAACAATTGTCTACTTATCTGAGGAAATATGCACTGAATTTGGAGACAGGCTGAAGAAAGTTCACTGTTTTGACCCTGCCATGAGGAGACCTTGAATAGGTTCGACCTCTCCTCATTGGACTTTAGAGGAATGAGAGGCAAACCTCTTATACCATATAATATTCTTACGGGGCTTGGCAACTTAGATGCAGAAAAGGGTGTTTACCCTGTGGTGAATTCTGGGCCAGAGGACATAATCTCAGGCTTGAGCAATGGCTTATGTATGACAGAGCTGAAGGAAAGATTTCTTCTCTTGGGGATAGTGAATCTGTGGACTTCCTTTACCACTGACAGCTTTTGAGATTGGACCAGGCAGTTTGTTCAAAATATTATTGCGATCAAAATATTATTAATCAGAAGGGAATCAAGACCTAGCACGAGAAGACAGTAGAGTGGCTTACCAGATCAGACATGATACCATTGAATGGCGAGCAGACTTATTGATCAAAATAGCATTAGAATTATGGAATTCCTGCAGTGCAGAAAGAGGCTATTTTCCGCAATGAGTCTGCGATGACTGTCAATGAGCAGTCCATCCAAACTCCTGACCTATACCTGTGACCCAACATTTAACCACGGTTAATCCGGATAGCCTACACATGCTTGGAAACTACAAACAATTTAGAATGGCCAATCCACCTAATATGCATAACTTTGTACTGTGGGAGGAACCACTGCACCTGGCAAAAGCAAACAGGGAGAATGCGCAAACTCCCCACAGATAGTGATCTGAGACTGAAATCAAACCCAGCTCCCTGACACTGTGAAGAGCAGTGCTTACCGCTGAGACACCATTCCTGCTTCACCTATATCTTATGATCTCCATCCTGTGAATTGAAACTTTTATTTAATATTCAATCTTCCTCTGCTTCTTCTTCTCCTTACTTTTCATTTCAAGTCTTATTATTCAATTTACATTTGTATTACTTCCGTTGTTCCTTTACTTGTTGCTCATTATCCACTTCTACTTTCTCCTCTCTTTCCCTTTGTCTGCTTTCCTTCTAAATCATGTCTGTTCTTTTCGCTTTGTCTTTATCCATTACATGTTTTCATTTCAGTTGTAGTTTTATCTTAGTTTTTTTCCAGTTTTGACATCAAAATTGCTGTTTTCCATTTGGAAGTATTGAATAATGATTAGAAATTTTGCATCATTTCTTGATCCTGGTTCGAATTCCATCTCCAATTTACAAATGACTCTTGTCCGTTTAGCATTAGACAAGCTTGTAGGTATCCATTGTTATCTATTCCACTTCCACACAATTCTTAACAGCATTCTAAATGATCTTCAAAATTGAAAGAATTGCATTGCTGTGGTGAGGCTTACGGATCAGAGCAACAACGTATCAGTTACTTAGAAAAGGTACTTTTTTTTTAATCCAGGGAACTTAAACCTGTAAGTGCCATTGTTTGCTATAATTCCAGTGAGGTTATTATTGAATATGTTAGCTCTCAAATAGAAACTGGCTTGATTGACCATATCAATGATAGGGGGATGACAGTTGTCTTACTTGGACTAGTGATCTGGAGACCCAAATAATAATTTGCGTACCTAGGTTTGAACTCTGCCATGATAGATAGCAGTATTTTAATTCAATGCACATCCGGTGTTAAGACTCCAATGGCATCTACAAAACAATTTCCACTTTCGGGAAAGATCTATCAGATGCCCTTTAGGGCAGGAAGCTGCTGTGGTCATGTTACCCAAGACCCACCAAAACATGTTTGACTCAGAAGCAGCCCAGGAAGCCGTTCAACGGTAACAAACATGAAAACGTCACAAAAGAGAATTAAGCTAGACTGATCATTTTTCATCAACCCAGGTACTGGGAATGAGCAAATGAGCAAAACCTGCTCTGTCAATCATGCAAAGCCCTCCTCATGGAAAATTAGGGACTTGTCAGAAAAATTGGGAAAGTTGTGTCATATGCTACTCAAGCAACAGCCTGACATAGTTATACTCATTGTATTAGGCCTTACAGGCACCATCCCGGATACCACTGTCACAATCTTACAGGCAGGACTGGCACACCAGCAGTGGCAGCATGGTGATATATCATCGAAGGGAGTTGCCCTGGGAGGCCTTGATATTGGCCTTGGACACCATGAAGTCGTATGGCATCAGATCTAACATTGGCCAGGAAATCTGCCCTGCATATCAAAAGGGGGATCCTTGTCTACCAGACTTTTGACAGATACTTGGGTGAAGAATGTAGTCTGGGTGGGGTATTTCAATATCCACCACAAAGTTTAATCACAGAAGCACTACGGATGAAGCTGGTCGATTCCAAAAAGACATTGCTGCTAGACTGGGTCTGCTGCATGTTAAGACAAAACCAACAAGAAGTATAAACTTTATTGATCACATCTTCATCAATCTGTCCATCACAAGTTCATTTGTTAATGACATTATTGGTAAGAGAGACCACTGCACAGTCCTTGTGGAAACAATTGTTTTGTTGGAAACATAGGAGTCTTACACCAGATTTGCACTGAATTCAGATACCATGATCTAGCACGGTAGGATTCAAATACAAATGCCCAAAATATTATTTGGGTCTCCAGATTACTAGTCCAGGCAGCACCACTGCCATGTCCCCTATAATTGATCATGATCAATCAAGTCCATTTTAGCCTCGGAGCTGACATATTCAATCATAACACCACTAGAATCAAAACAAATGATGGCACATGCGGGATTACATTCCCTAGATTTTAAAAAGAACACAATCTTCACATTAAGAATATTCTCCATTGTGTTGTATGGCACTATCATTTGGCAATAGGGTTGTTTGAATAGATCCAGCAGTTCAAGACTGGGCATCCGTGAGATGCTGTGGGCCAACAGCAGCAGCAGAATTGTGTTTTAACTCAATCTACAAACTCAGGTCCCAGCATAGCCTCACTTAAACATTACCATCACACAAGGCAATTCAACCTGATTCAATGGGAAATGCAGGAAGACTTGCCAGTAGCAGCACCAGGCCTACCAAAAAAAAGGGTGAGGCGACCAAACAAGACTACATATGTGCCAACAATTTTATGCATCAAATGATAGAGCGAAGCGATTGCTCAACCAATAGATCAGATCTCAGCTCAGCAATCCTACCATATCCAGTCATGAAAGATGGTGGGCAATTAAACAAGTCACCGCAAGAAGAAGAGTCTCCACAGTTTTCTTCATCCACAATAATGAAAAGAGCCCAGTGTGCTAGTGCAAATAATATGGTTGAAGGATACGCTACATCCTTTGTCAGAAGTGCCGAGTGTATGATCCTTCTCGGCGTCCTCCAGAGAATCCCATCGCAGATGCCAGTCTTCAGACAATTTGATTTACTCCACATAATACCAAGAAACAGTTGGAAGCAGTGTATATTGCAACGGTTATAGGCCCTAACAACATTCCAGCAATAATACTGAAAACAGTTGCCACAGAACTTGACACACCCCTAGACAAACAGTTCCAAAATAGCTACAAATACCTACCTGACAACATGGAAAAATTGCTCAGTTAATTTTGTGCACCAAAAACAAGACAAAGCAAACTTGGCCAATTATTGTCCTGTGCTTACAATTTGATCATCAGTAAAATGATGGATGGTGCTCTCAAATAACATCTGCTGAGCAATGACCTGCTCAGCGATACTCAGTTTGCCAGGGGGCACTCAGGTCCTCACCTCATTACAGTCTTGGTTGAAACATGGACAAAAGATCTGAATTGCAGAGCTGAGTTGAGAGTAACAGGCTTTGACATCAAGGCTCCATTTGATGGAGTGGCATCAAGGATTTCTGGCAAACATGGAGTCAATGGGGATTGGGAATAGATGTGTATTGATTGCAGATGTACGTGGCACATCTGAAGATTGCTGTGGTGGTCAAATATCAATCGTTCCCCATCCAGAAATTTCTGCAGGAGGTCCTCAGGGTAATGTCCTAGACCCAATCTCTCCACGTGTTTCATTAATGATCTTCCCTGCATCATAAAATGAGAATTGAAGACATTTGCCCATGATTTCACAACATTTAGTACCATTTGTTCCTCAGGTACTGAAGGACTCTATATCTAAATTCAGCAAGACATCTACAATATCCATTTTGAGTGAATAAATAGGAAGAAACATTTGCACCACACAAGTGCCAGGCAATGGTCATCTCCAGTAAGAAACAATCTAACCATTGACCCAAGATATTTCAATGTCATTTCCATCATCAAATCCCTCACTAGCAACATCCTGGTGTTTACCATTGATCAGAAACTGAATTGGACTATCCATTCAAATACAATGTCTACAAGAGCAGGCCAGAGTCTAGAAATCCTGCAGTAGGTAATTCACCTCCTGACTCTCCAAAGACTTTTCACCATCTACATGGCACAAGTCAAGAGTGTTATGCAATGCTTCTGAATTGCCTGGATGAATGCAGCTCCAACAGCACTCAAAAAGCTGGACACCCGACTCCAGGACAAAGCAACCCACTTGGCAAACCATAAATATATACTCCCTACAGCACTGTTGCTCAATATCATCAATGTATTTAATCCACAAGATGCACTGTAAAAATCCACGAATTCTCCTTAGACTTCACCTTGGAAACACACAATCACTTCTGCCTCAAAGTACAATGATACGTGGGAACACCACAAGCTGAAAGCTTCCTTTCAATCCACTAACTATCCTGGCTTGGAAATATATTGCCATTCTGTCACTGCCACAAACTCCTCAGATTCCTTCACTCATGGCATTATGGGCCAGCTGACAACACATGGACAGCAGTGGTTCTAGAAGGCAGCTCAACTTCTCAAGGGCAACAAGAGATGGGCAGTAAATGCAGGTCCAACCAGTGACATGCACATTCAATAATGGAGTTCACACAGAATATACATCATGTTTTATTTTTATGTGGGTTTCTTTCACTGAAATGCAGGTACACAATGCTGCCAATTAATCTTATCAAAAACATTTTTAAAAAGTTGTATTACACATGAGATTACAAACAAGGGTGGCATGGTAGCTCAGTGTTTAGTACTACTGCCTCATAGCACCAGGAACCTGGGCTCAAATCCAACCTTGGGCAACCTTCAATGTGGAGTTTCCACATTCTCTCTGTGCCTGCAAGAGTTTCCTCCAGTTTCCTCCCACATCCCAAAAATGTATAGATTAAATGGATTGGCAAGGTTAAAATTTCCATAGCGCCAAAGGTTGTAGAGCCTAGGTAGATTAGCCGTGGTAAATGCAGGATTACAAGAATAGGGTGAGGAAGTGAGTCTGGTTGGATGTCTTCAGGCGCTCTCTGTGGTCTTGATGGGTTATATGGCCTGCTTCCGAAATATCAGGATTCTATGATTCTTCTATTCAAATGAAGAGACAACCAAACAATTCAAGCTATTAAAATGCATCGCACTTTGAACAGTTTAGAATCACACCTTATCAATATCATCCCATCATGTTATTATGCTGCAACACCAGAAAGAGCTTTCCTCTCTCACACATCCTTTGGTTTGACTTAATTGCTAATTTCAATTCCTGGTCAAGAGAGTGTCACAGCCTCTCTGTCTTGATTATTCACGCAAATATACTTAGATATTCTCACCTTCAAGTTTCACCTTCAAGGTTGTGGCCAAAGATTTAAGGTGTGGAATTTTGAACTTAAATTCCCAAACTGAGGTAAGCTATTTCCTAACAGTTCTGAACTAACTCCTTTTTTGAACATTATAACTCATGCCTGTTTTTATTCTTCATGGCTTACATTATCCGTGGTTTCCAACATTTTGTTTGTATTTTTAGAATCATTGCGTCAAAGACTCGTCGAGACAAATAGAACAAAAAATGGACCCTCAGCCTACCACATATTGGTCAAAAGCAACCATCAACTATTCTAACAGCATTTTTATTTATTTGTTTACTGGGCATGGACATTGCAGTCTGGCCTGCACTTGCTGCTGTTCTGTAGTTGATCTTGAGCAGGTGTTGGTGAGCTGCCTTCTTGAACCACTTCAGTCCCTGTGCTGTACGTTGACCCGCAATGCCTTCAGTGAGGGAAATCTCAGATTTTGATCCAATGTCAGTGAAGGAATGGTGATATGTTTCCCAGTCATGATGGTGAGTGTCTTGGAGGGGAACTTGTAGGTGGTGGTGTTCCCATGTATCTGCTGTCCTTGTCCTTCAAGACGGAAGTGATCATGGGCTCAGAAGGTGCTAAATGAGGATATTTGGTGAATTTCAACATCACATCTTGTCAATAGTACCAGTGCTGCTACTGTGTACCTGTGGTTGAGAGAATGGAGGCTTGTGGATATGGTGTCAATCAAGTGGGCTGATTGTCTTGGATGTTGTAAAGCTTCTTGATTATTTCTGGAACTACACCTTTCCAGGCAACTCGGGAGTATCTCATCAAACTCCTGACTTTGCCTCTTCTACGGTGGACAGACACTGGGGAGTCGAAAGGTGAGCTGCTCATCACAATCTTCCAAGCAACAGTCATCCAAGCATCTGGCCTGTTCTTGTAGTAATTGTGTTCACATGGCCCATCCATCTGATTTTCTGGCCAATGCTAACACCACTGACGTTGCTACCAGGGGTCAGGGGAGGGTTCAGTGATGATAATGCCATTGAATGTGAAGGGGCTATGGTTTAATTTTCTCTTATTGGAGATAGTCAATGCTTGGCATTTGTGTGGCGTGAGTAATACTTTCCACTTGTCAGCCCAAGCCTGGGTATTCTCCAGATCTTGTTGCATTTGAACATGAACAGCCTCAATATTTGAGGAGTTATGATTGGTGCTGAGCATTTTGCACTCAATGGCAAATAGCCCCACTACTGGGCTTATGATGGAGGGAAGGTCATTGATGAAGCAGCTGAAGGTGGTTGGGCCTAAGGTACTACCCTGAGGAGTTCCTGATGAGATGTTCTGGAGCTGAGATGACCAACCTCCAGCAACCACAACCATCTTTCTATGTGCCCTGTATGACTCCAACCAGTGGAGAGTTTGCTCCCTGATACACATTGATTCCAATATTGCTTGGGATTTTTGAGGCCACACTCAGTTGAAGTGGCCTTGGTGTGAAGGGCCATCATTCTCATCTCACCTCTGGAATGCAGCTCTCTTGCCCATTTTTGATTAGCTGTACCTATTAGATGGTCTTCTCATCACAAACATCATATTATTGCATCTTCAAAGCAAACGCATACCTACATTCGACAGTGATATCAAAACCATGTGCAGGATTGCAATTGAGATGTCATCAAAATCCTTTGTACTTCTCCGAGTTATTCATTTGATTCATACATTTCACCACCTTTAATAAAGAGTTAAATACTGCCTTTCTATTTACACATTCATTTTCAAACATTTTGTAACAGTGTCAAAAACATGATTTTTCAAATGTCCTTTTATACATTCTTGCTATGAGGAATACTGATGTTTTAAAAGTTAAGCAATGTGTTATCAGGAGCTGAATTAGTGAAATTACATATGCAAAGATAAATGGCTGAATAGTCAGCATTCTCCTATCAGCTAGTTAAGAGCACAGAGTCCAGAATACTGACGTATTTGATATTATTGATGTTGGAAGTAGATATGACAGTGGACATGCTAATCAGTACCTAACTGCAAGATAAGCATGGACTATTGTAGACTAAGGGTGCACAGCGGGGCGGCATGGTGGGTCAGTGGCTAGCACTGCAGCCTCACAGCACCAGGGACCTGGGTTCGATTCCAGACTCAGGTGACTGCCTGTGTGGAGTTTATACATTCTCCCCGTGTCTGCGTGGGTTTCTTCTGGGTGCTCCGGTTTCCTCCCACAGTCCAAAGATGTGCAGGTTAGATGGACCGGCCATGATAAATTGCCCGAAGTGTTCGGGGGTGTGTGGGTTATAGGGGGATGGGTCTGGGTGGGATGCTTCAAGGGGCAGTGTGGACTTGTTGGGCCGATGGGCCTGTTTCCACACTGTAGAGAATCTAATCTAATCTAATCTAATGATGCGTAAACAGAGATTGGCATGTTGCTGTGGTCATTGTGATGATTCCAGTTAATGTCTTTTTTTAACTAGATAAATCTGATCACAGCTAGAAATCTGGCTTAATAGATCATAGTTTTATTTGTTTGGTTTTAACAAAGTATCATCTCACAGAAAGAAATGCACACTATGCATCTATGATTTTGCTTTATCAACAAAGTAAGTGCATTATAAAAGAACAAAAATCAAATAGAAAAATCAAAACTATCAATTTCCAATACAAATTAAAAGATTTTAAGGAAACAGTAAAATGTATAATCCAATTAATCACAAAACACTCCTTTATAAATAGGTTAGAAATAAACTAGCGTGTAAGTAGTACCCACAATAAAATCCCAGTGCAGTTCCCAACATAACATCCATATATTACAATGCCGATTGTATCAAATATCTTGGTAGTTGTAAGCCATTTGCCGTGACAAATTTAAGACTGAAATTGCTTCTTCCTGGAGTTGACACAAACTGAACTTCTGTGAACTTACGTTCACTCAGATTTTTTGGTTATCCCAATATTTCTGTTTTTGGGCTAACACAACTCTGCGCTTCAAGGTAAGTTAAATCACTATATCTATCAGTCTCTGCTTATAAGGATTTCACATTAAATCCAGAGATAATGGGAACTGCAGATGCTGGAGAATTCCAAGATAATAAAATGTGAGGCTGGATGAACACAGCAGGCCAAGCAGCATCTCAGGAGCACAAAAGCTGACGTTTTGGGCCTGGACCCTTCATCAGAGAGGGGGATGGGGAGAGGGAACTGGAATAAATAGGGAGAGAGGGGGAGGCAGACCGAAGATGGAGAGTAAAGAAGATAGGTGGAGAGAGTATAGGTGGGGAAGTAGGGAGGGGATAGGTCAGTCCAGGGAAGACGGACAGGACAAGGAGGTGGGATGAGGTTAGTAGGTAGATGGGGGTGCGGCTTGGGGTGGAAGGAAGGGATGGGTGAGAGGAAAAACCGGTTAGGGAGGCAGAGACAGGTTGGACTGGTTTTGGGATGCAATGGGTGGAGGGGAAGAGCTGGGCTGGTTGTGTGGTGCAGTGGGGGGAGGGGAGATTTTGAAACTGGTGAAGTCCACATTGATAACATTAGGCTGCAGGGTTCCCAGGCGGAATATGAGTTGCTGTTCCTGCAACCTTCGGGTGGCATCATTGTGGCAGTGCAGGAGGCCCATGATGGACATGTCATCTAGAGAATGGGAGGGGGAGTGGAAATGGTTTGCGACTGGGAGGTGCAGTTGTTTGTTGCGAACTGAGCGGAGGTGTTCTGCAAAGTGGTCTCCAAGCCTCCGCTTGGTTTCCCCAATGTAGAGGAAGCCGCACCGGGTACAGTGGATGCAGTATACCACATTGGCAGATGTGCAGGTGAACCTCTGCCTAATGTGGAATGTCATCTTGGGGCCTGGGATAGGGGTGAGGGAGGAGGTGTGGGGGCAAGTGTAGCATTTCCTGCGGTTGCAGGGGAAGGTGCCGGGTGTGGTGGGGTTGGAAGGCAGTGTGGAGCGAACAAGGGAGTCACGGAGAGAGTGGTCTCTCCGGAGAGCAGACAGGGGAGGGGATGAAAAAATGTCTTGGGTGGTGGGGTCGGATTGTAAATGGCGAAAGTGTCGGAGGATGATGCGTTGTATCCGGAGGTTGGTAGGGTGGTGTGTGAGAACGAGGGTGACCCTCTTAGGGCGGTTGTGGCGGGGGCGGGGTGTGAGGGATGTCTTGCGGGAAATACGGGAGACGCGGTCAAGGGTGTTCTCGATCACTGTGGGGGGAAAGTTGCGGTCCTTAAAGAACTTGGACATCTGGGATGTGCGGGAGTGGAATGTCTTATCGTGGGAGCAGATGCGGCGGAGGCGGAGGGATTGGGAATAGGGGATGGAATTTTTGCAGGAGGGTGGGTGGGAGGAGGTGTATTCCACCCACCCTCCTGCAAAAATTCCATCCCCTATTCCCAATTCCTCCGCCTCCGCCGCATCTGCTCCCACGATAGGACATTCCACTCCTGCACATCCCAGATGTCCAAGTTCTTTAAGGACCGCAACTTTCCCCCCACAGTGATCGAGAACACCCTTGACCATGTCTCCCGTATTTCCCGCAAGACATCCCTCACACCCCGCCCCCGCCACAACCGCCCTAAGAGGATCCCCCTCGTTCTCACACACCACCCTACCAACCTCCGGATACAACGCATCATCCTCCGACACTTTCGCCATTTACAATCCGACACCACCACCCAAGACATTTTTCCATCCCCACCCCTGTCTGCTTTCCGGAGAGACCACTCTCTCCGTGACTCCCTTGTTCGCTCTACACTGCCCTCCAACCCCACCACACCCGGCACCTTCCCCTGCAACCGCAGGAAATGCTACACTTGCCCCCACACCTCCTCCCTCACCCCTATCCCAGGCCCCAAGATGACATTCCACATTAAGCAGAGGTTCACCTGCACATCTGCCAATGTGGTATACTGCATCCACTGTACCCGGTGTGGCTACCTCTACATTGGGGAAACCAAGCGGAGGCTTGGAGACCACTTTGCAGAACACCTCCGCTCAGTTCGCAACAAACAACTGCACCTCCCAGTCGCAAACCATTTCCACTCCCCCTCCCATTCTCTAGATGACATGTCCATCATGGGCCTCCTGCACTGCCACAATGTTTCCACCCGAAGGTTGCAGGAACAGCAACTCATATTCCGCCTGGGAACCCTGCAGCCTAATGGTATCAGTGTGGACCTCACCAGTTTCAAAATCTCCCCTCCCCCACTGCATCCGTAAACCAGCCCAGTTCGTCCCCTACCCCCACTGCACCACACAACCAGCCCAGCTCTTCCCCTCCACCCACTGCATCCCAAAACCAGTCCAACCTGTCTCTGCCTCCCTAACCGGTTCTTCCTCTCACCCATCCCTTCCTCCCACCCCAAGCCGCACCCCCATCTACCTACTAACCTCATCCCACCTCCTTGACCTGTCCATCTTCCCGGGACTGACCTATCCCCTCCCTACCTCCCCACCTATACTCTCTCTACCTATCTTCTTTACTCTCCATCTTCGGTCCGCCTCCCCCTCTCTCCCTATTTATTCCAGTTCCCTCTCCCCATCCCCCTCTCTGATGAAGGGTCCAGGCCCGAAACGTCAGCTTTTGTGCTCCTGAGATGCTGCTTGGCCTGCTGTGTTCATCCAGCCTCACATTTTATTATCTTCACATTAAATCCATCCTTTTTCAAGAACTTCATAGGACTTTACTACTCAAAGGCTCTCTCTCAGTTATGATACATATCCCTTAATCTTAACAAAACAACTTCCAATACTCACTGAAAAATTTTTCATACCCCGTAGGTGTTTTTTGAAATTCTGTGTTCAATTTACAAGGATATTGCCAGTATTGGCGGTTTGAGTTATAGGGAGAGGCTGAATAGACTGCAACTATTTTTCCTGGAGCATCAATGGCTGAGGGGTGACCTTATAGAAATTATAAAATCATGAGGAGCATAGTTGGTGTGAATAATAGATGTCTTTTTTCCCAGGGCATGGGAGTCCAAAACTAGAGGACACAGGGTTAAGGTCAGAGGGGTAAGAATTAAAAGTGACCTAAGGGACAACTTTTTGAAGCTGATGGTGGTACATGTATCAAATGATCTGCCCCAGGATGTGGTGGAGTCTAGAACAATTACAACATTTAAAAGGTTTCTGGTTGGATACATGAATAGGAAGGGTTTAGAGTGACATGAGACAAATGCTGGCAAATGGGGCTTGGTTAATTTATGATGTTTGGTCAGCATGGTCAAGTTGGGCTGAAGGGTCAGATTCCATGTTGCACAGCTCTATGACTCTATTACAAACCATGAATAAATCCTTCCAATTTAATTTAGCTTAAGATACGGAATAAAAAAAGTTAATAACACAAAATCAGTAAGTTAAGACTGCACTGAACATTACATATATGTAAATCCCACAGGGAAAGGGTAGGGCTGAATGTACAGTTAAGTGGAAACATGTACCTGCTTTCTTTATCCTAGTAACCTAAAGCTTGACATTGTGGGGTTTTTTTTGCAGTGAAACAATCAACAGAACATTTCTCAAATTATGATTTGCACTAGTATGAAGCTGGAGTGACCAGAGAATTGAGAAATGCAAAGGAAAATGAAGATTTTTGACATTAAATAGTTTTGGCTTGTCCAGGTGTTTATTTCTGAGATGCTGCAAGTAGCTTTGCAGAAAGGTGCTGTGTGAAAAGTGAGCCAAGCAGGTAGGTTATCTAGATTGAAACATTGGGATAAACATTGGATGGATAGAGCTCTACTATCTGCTAAACGCACTTTAAGAGTCATGTTTGAGCAGAAAATATCGTCAATTAGTGAAGTCAAAAATGCATTGGCATTGAGGGCATTTTAATGGTTTAGGAATTTAGTGGCCCACCCCAACGTTATGAGATCATGGGTTAACATTCTGCCATAGCAGAAGAAAAAAATTGAATCCAAATGAAAAATCCAGAATTGAAGGTTCAACTAATTGTGACCAAGTAACACTCATGAACTTTCAAATAATATTGGGATTATTAATGCTCACTGTAGAAGGCAATGTGCACTGCTTACTAGCTTTGACCTGCATGTGATTCAAGGCCCAACGTCACGTGGTTGACTCATAATATCTCCCTAAGCATTCTTCAGATTTTTAAAGTGCAATTAGGAGTCAGCATTGATTGCTTGACCCAACCAGGCACCCACACGCAGTGAGCAAATTACAACAAACTATTGTAACCAATTATTCAGCTTCACAAAAGAAAAAGGAGGCTTTTGCAGAACATGGCTAAAGTGGAATGATAATGACAGGGCTGGTAAAATCAGAATGATTGCTTGAATGATCGTGGATCAAACAGTCAATTTAAAATTTAAAAATGCAATAAATCATGAACAAGTTCAAATTCATATAATAATGAAAATTTGATATGTATGTGATATATTTGCACATAAAGAACCATCCTACACTGAAAGAATAGATAAAAGGAAACAAAGATATCAGTGGTTTAATGATGTATTTAACCATGAAATGATGTCAAAAATCTAATGGTGCCAGAGCTTTTAGAAAGCTATTAGAAAACTAATAGTTTGCTAATTAAGTGAAGCATAGTGGAGAGTTCAAGAAAATGATGAGTTTAATAGTTATGAATCCAGTTGCTATTGCAAATAGTACATGTTCAGTAAATTTAAAGGCAGAATTGAGTTGTTTCATGTGCCATTAAAGGAAGAGAAAAGTCAATGACATTTTTTTGAAAGCAACGAAAGAGTAACAGACAGAAGTGAATAGAAAACACCCATAATACCAATATCCCTTTACTTTCTCCATGCACCTTTAAAATTAGCTGTTGGTTTTCACTGCTGCACACAATGGAGTTGCGATTTTGTCTTCTGACTTCAATGTTAACTTGGGACCATTCAAATTCAGAGCAATGTAGGTTAGCTGGCTTTTTCTCACGTAAGATAACAAAGTGTAGAGCTGGCTGAACACAGCAGGCCAAGCAGCATCAGAGGAGCAGGAAAGCTGACATTTCGACCTAGATGCTGTGTTCATCCAGCTTCACACTTTGTTTTCTCCTTCTTCAGAAATGCTTAACCTGCTGTGTTCATTCAGCTCTACACCTTGTTATCTCAGGTTCTCCAGCATCTGCAGTTCCTACTATCTGTGGCTTTTTCTCATGCTCTCTTTAGTTTGTAAAGCAGTATTGAAAATAGTTCAGAGATAATGGGAACTGCAGATGCTGGAGAACCCAAGATAACAAAGTGTGGGGCTGGATGAACACAGCAGGCCAAGCAGCATCTTAGGAGCATAAAAACTGACGTTTCAGGCCTAGACCCTTCATCAGAAAAGGGGGATGGGGAGAGGATTCTGAAATAAATCGGGAGAGAGGGGAAGGCAGATTGAAGATGTATGGAGGAGAAGATAGGTGGAGAGGAGCGTATGGGTGGGGATGTAGGGAGGGGATAGGTCAGTCCGGGAAGGTCAATGGGGCGGGATGAAGTAAGTAGGTAGGAAATGGAGGTGCAGCTTGAGGTGGGAGGAGGGGATAGGCGAGAGGAAGAACAGGTTAGGCAGGTGGGGACAAGCTGGGCTGGTTTTGGGATGCAGTGGGTGGAGGGGATATTTCGAAGCTGGTGAAATCAGCACTCTCCCCTGCAACCGCAGGAAGTGCTGCACCTGCCCCCACACCTCCTCCTCACCTCCATCCCAAGCCCCAAGATGACCTTCCACATTAGCAGATGTTCACCTGCACATCTGCCAATGTGGTATACTGCATCCGCTGTGCCTGGTGTGGCTTCCTCTACAATGTGGAAACCAAGCGGATGCTTGGGGACCACTTGGCAGAACACCTACACTCAGTTTGCAGTAAACAACGGCACCTCCTGGTCGCGAACTATTTCAACTCCCCCTCCCACTCCTTCGACGACATGTCTATCCTGGGCCTCCTGCAGTGTTGTAATGTTGCCACCAGTGGGTTGCAGGAGCAGCAACTCATATTCTGCTTGGAAACCCTGCAGCCTAATGATATCAATGTGGATATCACCAGCTCAAAATCTCCCCACTCCCCACTGCATCCCAAAACCAGCCCAGCTCATCCCCGCCTGCCTAACCTGTTCTTCCTCTCACCTATCCACTCCTCCCACCTCTGGAAAGTTAAGGGTTAACATCCATTAATTTATATTTTCTGGAGTCAAGAATTAACTTTGCATCGTAATCAATGACAAATATTTTGCCTCCTTGAGTTTTCTCACATTTTGTTGCATTCTTAATTGTTGAAAGCTTCTATATCCAATCTCCTTCTCTGCACTGGATAAAAATGAAGGCTGCCTCATTAGCTGATGTAATCCTGTTTGCAAACTATGGAACTTTATGAGTATGTTAAAACTTAGAGATGAACCCCGCAAAATTCAGTTTCGTGAGCACAAAATGATTGCATTATTTCAACGCTACCAATTTTCAACATTTGTACAGAAATCATTCAACATTTCATCCTGTTAGAAATTCCTGATGCTGTGTACTTATGCTCTAGATACAGATGGAATTGGTCTGAATTTCCTTTATGAAGAAAAATAAAAATACTTAAACACATATCTCTTCATTTGGAAATAAAAGTACAATTCAAATTGTGTGTAATAACTAAACTCCCACCCTATCATTGGTTGTCTGGTGCATTAATTGGTTTAAAACTGGCATCCATCATATTTTAAGCTCAATAATAAAATGAATACATTAATTATACTGATAAAAGCAATAATTTATTGGTAAGTTGAACAGTAATGAAATAATTAGAACTCCATAATTATTTCAATACCATTTGAATGATAATAAATGGGACAGTGAAGGTTTTTAGTGAAGAAAAATATGCAATCTAATTCCATTGATTCTTTAAGGTACACAAAATGCCATATAGTATTTTCCAGAAAATTGTTAATTTCTATGTGAATATTTTTTGGAAAGATAGAAACATGAGGCAACAGATTAATTGGGAGCCTGGCCTTAGAGAGAGCAGTGAAATAATTTCACAGTGAACCAATGGTGTTCCTTTCATTTGGAGAACAAAACAACAACATTTTGGGTTACATTTATGCTCTCAGAATTTTTACACAATATTGCAATGTCATAGGGAATCTTTTATTCTCTTAAGATCTGCACCTTTTCACCTGAGTCATTGAAATGTGCAGTGACAATTCACAAACTGACAAGTACAGCGTGCAAATTGGCCACAGTCCTGCACAAAAAGTGGGCAGCCAGGAAAAGTAGGTCTGGAAAGTGAATCCAGCCCAAGTGCTCTTTTGATTCTCTTCAAGTGATCGGGTTCCCAGTCACTGGAATTGGTATTCATCAGATTTGGAGGACGAATGGATTGAAGTGGAAGAAGACCCTAACGTTGATAATGTGCCCCTTAGTGCGCCCGTTAGTAACTAATACAGCTAAGGGACACGGCCAGCAGGCTCCCCACAGCATGCTCGCATTGTGCGGGATTACCCACTGACAGAATTGCGGGATTTGGGGAAACATTTCTGTCAGAAAGCAGGGCTCTGGGAGCTGGGTAGCCTGGCTGTGGGACTCTGTGGCATGTAATGTTTCTCTCATTAAAGAGGAGGTCCGGAATATGGGACCCTTGTTAATAGATGAAGCCACATATAAGGCTCTACATGGGGCCCATGGAATGGGAAGATGACACGTGAAGCAGTGAGAGCTAAGTATCTGGACACCATAAATTGGGAGCAAGAAATTCTCCCTTGGCTTACTATATCACGGGGAAGTGTCTGAGAGTGTTTACTAAACAAACGGGATTGTACACTAGCAATTTCCAATGACTGTGGACCAAAATGGTTTCACAGCAGGAACGAGAACCCAGCTCATGCACAACGGGCCAATTCAACTCAGACAGATGCAGCTGGCAATGTTGTGACCAGCTCAAGGCAGACCAATCGATGAAGTTGTTATGTTCCTTCCCAGAAAAATAAAGGAGGGTACATCAGAGTTCCTTCTCTACCCTATGTGAGAGGAACTGGAGCAGATATGGAAAGCGAGTAATCCCTTAGACTGGGAAGGTGGCAGGGACCTGAGATCTGGCCAAAAAGGGGAGCCATCTCAGGGGACCAGAGGCCACACAACACAATCACAATTCATTGGAAATAGAAATTAACAACAAATTATGGTCTTGCTCGATACTTTCCAGACATTTGGGAACTAAGAATGACTATAAATAAATTTTACAGAGCAGAAACACCGGCAGCACAGGCACTGGTGTGATTGGCCATCAGGAATAGGCCACTATGGTTGGTATCTGTGCTAATTTTCAGTGTAAATGAAAATGTTGCAGGGATGGATGTTGTGAGGGGGGTTGAAATATTGACTCCACAGGAAAGATTTTTTGGTGTATGAAGTGTGATTATGGTCATTGAGAAAGCTGAGTGAGAACTCAAATACAATCCATTCTTTCACAAATTGCTAACTGTAAGCAGTTTTGAGGGCACAAGGAGATCACAGACACTATTGCACGGTTAGTGACAGCAAGAGTTGTATGACCTGCTGTCTTTTTGTACAGCAGCCTTGTGTGCCCAGGAAAGAAACCAGATGGTAATGACAGTCGATGACTGATGGTTAAGTATACCGTTGGCGCTACGGTTGGCATCAGCTCTCCCAGATATTGTAACATTACTGGAGTCACTGTCATTGGGAACTGATGAAAGGTATATCATAAGCAACATAGCTAATGGTTTCTTCTGCATTGCCCTTGATGTGAATTTACAGCATCAATTTGCTTTCACATGGGAGGACAAAGAGCACACAGTTTGTGGGTTGTACAGGGTGACTTGCACAGTCCAACTCTCTGCCATGGTTTAATAGCCAGGATCTGGAGATATTGTCTCTCTCTGGCGACATAACAGCCCCTTTATATTGATGATACATTGCTGTGTGGCCCTTCAGTGGAAATAGTAACCAAAGACATAGCTCCTTTGACTGAGCATCGGAATACAGGCCGCAAAATTAATCCAAAGAAAACCCAGGAACAAGGCCAGAGTTATTTTGTTGGCGATAGAATGGGCTGCGACAGTGTGTGATTCCAGTCAAAGACAGAAATAAAATGAGTGAGCTGCAAGCCCAGACCACTTTAGAAAGGACCCAAACCTTTTGTGGCAATGTTCGATTATTGAAGACGCACATCTCTCACAACTTAATTACACCTCACTATTGAACTGTTTTCTTACTATGACTTTGGGACACAACGCCAATGGGAGATATTGCCTGACAGTGGCTCGCATATGGGGTGATTAGCTGCTGCGTCAAAATGCAACAGTGATGAAGGGATGCAAACCATCTTGGGGATTATTATGGAGTGCCATGAATCCAGATCTATTAAGTGCCATAGAGATAGCTCATCTTCATCAGTTGTATAACACGTTCATACCGAATAGCGTTTTGACTGTGACAGTTGAGATAACCAATGGCAGTCAATTAGCTTCCCATTGTCACTGTGTATACTTAACATTAACAGTACAAAGGCGGGGCTGGACAGATGTACTCCTCACTATTCTCAGTTGAGCAGAGGCGGGACTGGGTGAATTAACTTCAATGAGTATTGAGACTGTACAAAACTCTATTGCTAAACTGGACAACAAACCAAAGAATTTATTAAACTAGGAGATAGTAGGAACTGCCGATGCTGGAGTTCTGAGATAACAAGATGGGGAGCTGGATGAATACAGCAGGCCAGGCAGCATCAGAGGATAAGGAAAGCTGACATTGTTGTGTGTACCAAATCATTAGCCCTCAGAGATGAAAAAATTGCTTTTTGACTGACATGGTTTGGAAGTTTGCTAATAACACTGTTTAGGAAATGTATCACTCCTAGATAAATCTTAACTAACTGAATATGTTGCAATCTTCTCAGACTATATTGTTTCGCACAATGAGTGAAGCAACCAATATATTGCAATCCGGATACTTGTTGTCCTGGGAACAATTAATTCACCTCACCATTACTAACATAAAGCTTATACCAGATCTAGTAAACAGTAATTGCAACACCACAGTATGCAATGCCTTTTCAGTAGTACATAGCAGCAAATATGGTGCCGGTTTATCACCCTGCCTCGTCTGTTTCGGGTTGTGCAGCGCACACCTGTGTTTTGTGGCAATTGGACGGAAACAAAAATTAGACCCATGAGTAACAATAGCCAGGGGGCCTGGTATGCCCCATATATTCCCTACGTTAGAACTATTTTACTATCACCCACAAAATTGGTCTGAACAATATATTTCATTCCAGCATTCATACTGTCTACATGAAGGATAATAAAGAGGAACCATATGCCAACTCGTTAGAGACACAGCATATGTTGCAGAATATGAAATTCGTAATCAAGGAATGGGGGCAATAACTGTGTATCAAGTAGGTTATTTCCACATGTGATATTTAAGAAATTGCAGGATTTCCTTGCCAAGCATCAGCAGATTAGTTCTCATTGACAACGGTATAAAATGGTTTCTTACAGCAAGAAACTGCCTTGAATTACAGCCGTAATTAACTGATTCACAAAGCAGACAATTTAGGAAACCTTGATATGCATCATTTTTTTAGTCATATGTAAAGCGTGGCCATCAAAATCTTCAACAGTGGTGTCACTGTTATGATAGCCAACTGTTTATATTATTGTTCATTGTTTATTCCTCATTTTTATGCACCTGTGTAATGGCCTGCAAATTATATCGCATGTATAAACAACTTGTAGCCATTAAGCAGCATGTATGTGCTTGTATAATGTTTTGATCATCTATTTTGAAGACTTCAATGAGTGGTGTGTAGTGTGGGCTTAAAATGACATCTCCAAATCAGACCATTCAGGATTATTCATGAAGGGTTAATTGGACATGAATATCATCAATTGAAGACAAGTGGAAAATGACAGGTTTAGTGTAAAAATGGCCTTTGGCTGAGAGGTAACTGCATGACCTTGGCTGAGTGGGAAACAGAATAATTTTGACTTAGAAAGGGCCCATCTGGAAGATATTTTCAACTTGTTTTCTCACAGTGCAATACCAGGAAAAGTAATGTAAGCTCTATGAAATAATGATATAGCATGCAATAGTAGATTTAAAATAATACTAATATCGGGGACTTTGCACCAGACATTGGACTTTCACCGTTGTCTGCAGTTCATGGGACCAGCACCGTGGAATCTGAGATAGAGTTCCAAGTGCTGCCATCGCCAAACTCCCTGCCACATCTGAAATGCAGTATAAGAATCACTTTATTAAACATATATATGCGTAGTTTGACCTAACCACTTAACCTTAATATATAGATAAATAAAGATGCCAACTATTAATTCATATATTTATGAAGAATTAACTGAATGAATTAGCTATATAATAAAGACACAAGTCTTCTTGCAATGCTTTTAATTACACCTTAAAATAATCCATTGTATTCTTTCAGCCTAACAACACAGAAAGATTTGATTGCCCTGGTGAGGATGTAAAGGCATTTCAGCGAGGTGCAGTCTGGTTTGGAACATTTTAGCTATAAAGAGTCTGGAGAAACACGGACTGTTTTCTTTGGAGCAGAGAAGGTACAGGGAGAACTGATTGAGGTGTATACGATTATGAAGGAATGTGCAGGTGGATTAAAAGCAACTGCTCCCTTCAGTGGAAGGGTAAGTAACATGAGGTCATAATTTGTACAGGGAAAGGCAAGAGGTTTAGAGTGACATGGAGGATTTATTTTACACCAAGAGCGTGTTGAGTATCAGGAATGCACTACCTGTGAGGGTAACGCAAGTAGGAAACTTCTTAAAAAAATGTTTGCTGTATCAATCAACGCTATGGGCCAAGTACTGGAAAATGTGATTCGGATAAATGGATGTGAGATGTTATTGGGATAACATCCCATTGATTTCTATATTCTCTGCAAGTTAATGCTCTTTATCTGCTTACACAGAGGTATGCAGACACTACCTTAAGCTTCCTGCCTGAATAGAATTAAGTATAAACTTTGTAAGTCTTTATCTTCCTGCACAGGGGTTTGTGGAAACTGTCTCAAATAAGATTAGGTGGACAGCATTTGTAAAGGTGTGAGACTTCTGAGACCCTGTAAAGAATGTAACTTCTGTTTCTGCTAAAGGGGCCAGGGCACTGATTTTTGTTCAAGCCAGACACCTCGGCAGCTTAAAATTGCATTCTGCCACTTTGGCAACTTGAAATCTCCTCCTGCCATTAGCAGTCGCTTCACCAACGATCAATACTGTATCCTGCTCTCTTTATGTTTTCAACGTAGTAATTGTTTGTGTATCATGTCATTGTCAGATGTAGTGATTGTTTCATGTATCATGCCATTGTGAGATGTAAAATTGCTTTATGTATTATGCACTAGATAAGGTATAAAAAACAGGGACTGTCTACCGCTCAGGAAGAATCACTTACGAGACTCTGCACTCTGTGTCGGGTTGAGTACAGTGATTCTCCACAGCTTGTACTTGCTTTGTAATAAAGGATTTGTGTTTTTCTAAACAGGTCAGCATCTTGTTATTGCATCAAGTCCGTGAGGGTCTCCGAAAACGAACCTAACAATACTATCACTGGACTGTTAATCCAGATGCCCAGGTATGTTCTGGAGACCAGGGTTTGAATCCCATAATGGCAGATGATGGAATTTGAATCCAACGAAATATCTGGAATATAGTGTCAAATGATGACCATAAGACCACTGTGCAATTGTCAGGAACAGCCCATCAGGTTCATTGATGTCCTACCGGGAATAAAATGGCCATCTTTACCTGGTCTGGCCCTCATGTGACTCCAGGCCCACAGGAATGAGATTGACTCTTACGTGTCCTCCAGACAACTAGAGATGGGCAACAAATGTTGGCTTAGCCCATGATGTCTTCATCCAATCAATGTATACAAAAACAAAGTTCCTTTAAAGACTTTTTTTTAGTTTACTGATGCCATTATTGAGTATTTTAGCTTTTAACTGTTTTAGATTTCAATCGCTTACGTATTTTGTCATTGAACTGCAGAGTTGCTGGCTCTCTTTCCACTCCAGGACTCATTTTAAATGATCTGAACATCATTGCTTGGCACAAGCATTGCTTCCCACTTGTCAGCCCAAGCCTGGGTATTCTCCAGATCTTATTGCATTTGAACATTGACAGATTCAATATTTCAGAAGTTGTGAATGGTGCTGAATATTTTGAAATCATTGACAATTGTCCTCATCACCATCCTCATGATGAGGGGAAGGTCATTGATGATCGGCTGAAGATAGTTGGGCCGAGGATACTACCCTCAGGAACTCCTGATGAGATGTCCTGGAGCTGAAATGATTGAATTCCAGCAATCACAACCATCTTCCAATGTGCTGTGTATGACTTCAACCATCAAAGAATTGATCCTTGCAATTCCAATATCACTTTGGCTCCTTGATGCCACACTCAGTGGAATGTGTCCTTGGTGTCAAGAGCTGTCACTCTCATCTCACCTCTGGAATGCAGCTCTTTTGTCCATGTTTGAAAGAAGGCTTTAATCATTTTCCAGCATTTGGGTAAGTTTTTACTGGTTATACTCATTAGATAGTCTTCTCTCCACAGACACCATGGTATTATATCTTCACTAACATTCATATATCTGACATTAGACAGTGAAATCAAAGCCATGTGCAATTTTGCAACTGAAATATCATCAAAATCTTTTGTACTTGCATGAGTTATTCATTTGATTCACACATTGCACCGCATTTAATAAAGGAGAAAATACTATTTATACATTCAGTTCCAGAAACTGTGTAGCTTTATCAAAAATATGACTTTTCAAATGCTCTATTAACATTCCTGCAATGAGGAGAAATTTCTTCATACAGGAAGTTGTGAGCTTGTGGAATTCTCTGTCACAAAAGTGGTTGAGGCTAAAACATTTAACGTTTTCAAGAAGGAGTTAGATGTAGTTATTTGTGCTAAAGGAACCAAAAGGTACCAGCAGAGAGCAGGAACAAGGCACCACATTGAATGATGAAGCAGCCTTGAAAGGCTGAATGGCTAACTCGTGCTCCAATGTTCTATGCTTACTTAAATATTGATATTACAGTTAACTGTCCATATACATTTGAGCATACCTGTTCTGATATCATCACATGTATCTATATGTAAGTGAAATACCTCAAAAGAAAATGATTATTAGATTATAAGATTATTAGATTATAAAAGATTAGATTGGTGCAATATGCTATGTAAAATGGTCCAGAAAAAAAATGTTTCACTAAATTCTGGCTGAGTTGCCACCCTTTAAGATGCACTTCATGGGGAAGATACATTAATCATACCGTCACTTTTAAAAAGATTAAATTTATATGTTTTAAGTCGTATTCAGACATATACTAACATGTTTGCTTCTAAAGTGAATCCACTCACTTCACTCATTTCACTTCTATCAATACCGCATTATATTTTTCTTATACGGAGACATTGAGTCAATTTTTTTTAAAGAAAAGCAAAAACTTCCTTGGGCATGTATATCTTAACACAGAGCACACGTAAGACAATGCGAATGTTTAAAAAGTTAAACAATGTGTTATCAGAAACTGCATTGTTGAAATTACATCTGCAAACATAAATGACTGAATAGTCAGGATACTTCAACATGTTATTTAAGAGTACAGAGTCCAGAATACTGAAGTACTTGATATTGTTGAGATTGGAAGCAGATATGACAATGGACACCCTCATCAATACCGAACTGTGAGATGTGATAACTAGTGTTGATGAAGAGTGCACAATGTTTATACTGAGATTGGCAAGTTGCTATAGTAGTTGTGATGATCCCAGCTGATGTTTCATCACCAGAAAAATCAGAAACCAGTTGGGAGTCTGGTTGATACATCACAGTTTTATTTGTTTAGTTTAAACAGTGTAATCTCATGAAAACAAAAGCACACAACACCGCAGATTTTGCTTAATAAATTAAGCAAATGCATTACAAAAGATCAAAGCTAAAATAGAATAAACAAAACTTTCAACTTCCATACAAACTCAAAGACTTTATGCACACAGTAAAATGTCTAATCCTATTAATCAAAAAACACCCCTCTATAAATTGATAAGAAGGAAATTGGTTTTTAAGCAGTATCCAAAGCATAATGCTGGTGCAGTTCCCAATACACCATTCAAAAATATTATAATATTATGTATCTAACATCTCGGTGGGTTTAGTGATAATGGGAACTTCAGATGCTGGAGAATCCAAGATGACAAAGTGTGGAGCTGGATGAACACAGCAGGCCAAGCAGCATCTCAGGAGCACAAAAGCTGACGTTTCGGGCCTCGGCCCTACATCAGATGAAGGGGCTAGGCCCGAAACGTCAGCTTTTGTGCTCCTGAGATGCTGCTTGGCCTGCTGTGTTCATCCAGCTCCACACTTTGTTATCTTGGTGGGTTTAAACTACTTGACACAACAAATTTTAGACTGGAACAATGACTGTTTCTTCCTGGACTAAAACAAACCTGGGCTTCTCTGAACTAATGCAAGTTGGATTTTTTGTTCATCCCAACACTCTTGTTTCTGGCCTAACAAAAACACTACACTTCAAGGTAATCTCAGTCACTTCATCTGTCAGTCCCTGCTTATAAACATTTTACAATACATCCATCCTTTTCCCAGCACTTCACATAGCTTCACTACTCAAAGGCACTCTCTCAGCAATGTTACATTCCCCTGAGTGTTAAGCAAACCAACTTCCACAATTCTCTAACTAACATTTGATACCCCATTATTAAACTTGCTAGTTTGCAAGGCATCTACGGCAAACAAAAGTGCATGAGTGCACGGAATGCAATCCCTTCCCAGCCAAGTTTTGTAAATTGTTTCAGAAAAGCAATTGCCTGCTATCAAAATACTTCCAATTTACCTCTTAATATCAGATGCAGGTGGGGGGCATGTAATCTAGTTTGTAACAAAACCCGTAACTCAAGCTCACACTAAACATTATACGTGTAAACCCAACAAGGAAAGCGGAGCACTGAATAAAGAATAACTTGAGTGGAAACAAATACCTGATCAATTTATGCGAATAATATAAAGTTTGATATTAGATTCGTTTGCAGTGAAATAATCAACAGGTCATCCCTCAAATTATGACTCAACGTTTGAAACCAGAATAACTACTGGACTCCAGAAATGCAAAAAAAAAGAAGATTCTGACATTAAGTGTTCTTGACTTGTCAAGGTGCACATTTCTGAGACGTTGCAAGTAGTTTAGCAGGAATGTACTTTGTTGAAAAGATGGGTTATCAAGGTTGACACATTGGTATAAACATTGGATGGATAGAACACTTCTGTTTGCTACCTGCACTTTCAGAGTCATGTTTGAGCAAAAAATAATGCCAATTAATGAAATCAAGGAAGCATTAGCATCGTGGCCACATCATTGGTCTGGTAATTCAGTGGCCCAGAGCAAGGTTCTGAGAAAACAAGGTGGAGAGCTGAATGAACACGGCAGGCCAAGCAGCATCAGAGGAGCAGAAAGGCTGATATTTCGGGCTTAGACCTTTCTTCAGAAAAAGAAATGTAAAGAAAAAACAGCATCTGCAGTTCCTAGTATCTCTGAAACAATGTTCTGAGAACATGGGTTAAAATTCCTCCATGGCAGAAAGGAAAACATGAATGCGATTTGAGAATTTGGAATTGAAAGTTAGTCTAATTATGATTATGCAACACTCATAACATTTGTTTTAAAAAAAAGGTATCATTAATGCCCATTACAGAAGTGAATGTGCTACCTTCACCAGTTCTGAATGTGATTCAAAACCCAAAGTCATGTGGTTGACTGTTAACGGCTCTCTGAACTGTCCTCATAAACCACTCAGTTAAAGTACAATTAGGAATGACAACTAATGCTGGCCCAGCCAATGACGCCTGCATCCAATGAACAAATTAAAACAAAGCATTGTAGCCAATTATCACTTGGGCCCATTTAGCTTCACAGAAGAAAAATGAAAGGCAAAAATACTTTTACAGAACATGGTTAAAGTGGAACGACACAGAACTAATAAAATCAGGGCTATTGCTTGAATTATAACGGATCAAACAGCCAATTCATGTCAAAAAATGCAATAAAACCTGACCAAATTAAAAAGATTAAAGCAATTAAAACATATACATATTCGACAAAGTTAGAACCATCCGACACTGGAAACAAAGCAAAAGGAAATCAAAGTATCTGTATTTTCACAATGTAACTAGCAGTGAAATAATGACAAAAATCTGACGGTCAAAGGGTTTTCAGAAGGCTATTAGAAAACAATGACACTTACTTATTATGTGTAACATAGTAGAGAGTTCAAGAGAATGATGCGTTTAAGAGGTAGAATGAAGCCAGTTGCTATCTCAAATGGTACAGTAAGTTTGAAGGCAAAATAGAGTTGGTTCTTGAAACACTGAAGGATAATAAAAGTAAATGACTATTTTTTTGGAAGTAAAGAACGTCCATAAGAATGACTGCACCAGACAGAAAAGGATAGAAAACACCCATGATAGCAATATCACTCGATTTTTGTCTGAGTATCATTATATTTAGCTGCTGGTTTTCACTGCTGCATACAATGGACTTGCAGTTGTGTGTTCTGGCTTTGCTGTTAATCTGGGACCATTCAAATTCAGAGCAGCATAAGTCAGCTGGCATTTGCTCATGCTATGTTTGGTCTGTAAAACAATGTTGAAAGTTGTTCATTATTATTTTGAATTTCACTAAAGGTTAAGAATTCTTCAATGTTGTGCCAAAACCAAACGATTTTAATTTTTAAAAAAGTTTACTTTATTCATTCATATGAACAGAAAGGTACCTCTGTATATACTGTTCTTTCATCCTGTGGTTTAGGAATTTTAGCATCCTTAGAATGGACCAGTTCAAGATGAGCATATGTTAATCTGTCGTCCACTGTTTCTTGATTTCTCTGGAAAGTTCACATTTAACATTCATTAATTTTTATTTTCTGGAGCCAAGAATCATTAAATTCATACAATTCAATGGCAATTACTTTGACTCCTTGAGTTTGCTATCTCTTTGTTACATTCTTAATTCCTTAAACGTTCTATATCCAATCTCATTCTCTCTACTCGACATAAATGAAAGTTTCCTCATTTGTTGATGTAACCTTGCTCATAAACTATGAAACTTCATGGTTGAGTGTGTTAAAACTTAGAAGAGGGACCCTGCTAAAATCAGTTTCCTGAGCAAAAAATGATTGCATTAATTCAACATTATCAATTTTCAAAGTTCGTATGGAAATTCCTGTAACAAGCTGCAGATGTTGTGTACTTACTGAATGGAAATGGTCTGAATTTCCTTGACAAAAATAAATAAAGTTACTTAAATACATGTACTTTATTTGAAAATGTAAGTAAAACTTCAAACTGTGTGTAATAACTAAACTTCTATGTTATTTTGATTGGTACCTTAATTGGTTTCAAACTGGCATTCTGTCATAATTTTTGCTCAATGCTTAAGTTAATGTATTAATTATTCTGACAAAAGCCATTGTTTATTGGTGTGTTGAAGAGTGATGGAATAATTAGATCTCCACATTTATTTCAATTACACCATTTGAATGACAACAAATGGTACAGTGAAGTTTTATTTTAGTGAAGATGAACTTGCAATCTAATTGCATAGAATCTTTAAGATACCTAAAATGCCATACAATATTTTCCAGAAAACTGTTCATTTCACCCTGAAGATGTTTTGTTTCGATAGGAACATGAGAACAGATTAATGGGGAGCACGGTCATACAGATAGCAATGAAATAATTTAACGGATAAACAAAGGTGGTCCTTTCATTCAAAGAACAAAATATAAGAATTTGATTTTGATTTACATATATGCTCTTAGGCTTCTT
This sequence comes from Stegostoma tigrinum, assembly GCF_030684315.1. NCBI lineage: Eukaryota > Metazoa > Chordata > Chondrichthyes > Orectolobiformes > Stegostomatidae > Stegostoma > Stegostoma tigrinum. The sequence goes on from NC_081369.1 coordinate 2,408,973, forward strand.
ATGCAATGTGCTTTATCATTGGGAATTTTTCATCCTCTTCCAGTCTGCACCTCTACACCTTAGTCAGCGAAACACAAGATTTCACAACCTGACAAGACCAGGAGAAATGAAGGTATGCATTTTCAAAGCTGAGAATCATGTTGAATATGACAAATTCAAGGGCAGTCTACTCAATGCATGCATTACTTCCAATAAGTAAATGATTAAAAACAAATAAATAGAGATGAATAGCTCCAGTGTAATTGACATTACAAACATACCATTGCAGGATAATCAGAAGAACCAATTATTCAATAACATTCAATGGCGTTTCAGATGGACAAAGGAAAAGAAGGTATGTTCGCATTATGCCAGTAATAGGGAGTGGGATCAGTGAAGAAGGATTTCAGATTGGAATAACAAAATAAGCAATCTTCTATGGTGGAACTAAGGAACAGCAAGCGCCTGGAAGCACTGGTGATTCTTATTAGCCATAAACACTGGTAGTAATCTGAGGCATAGGCTAAATAAAAAGATAAGCGTTGTGTGGTACATTGCTTTTGCAACAATCATGGCTGAATTCAATCTCTATAAATGCTCAACAAACTAATGAGCACCAAAGCAGTGAAGGATGAATTTTGAAGTGTCTTTGGGATAGTTTTCTTGAGTAGCCTGTCGAGGAACAGAGTAGAGTTCTGTGTCCATCTTGAAACATGTGGCAAGAAAAGGTTAATTAACAATGTTATTGCTAGGGAACCTTGAAACATGAGTGACTATACAATGATGGCGTTTTTCATTACAAGTATCAGAGTTGAAAGCGCTTGCAATACATTCAATTGTTTCTTTCTACATGCTTTCCATATTAAAGGTTAAGTTGCATTTTTCTCATGGAAGACATGCAGGAGGCTGGACGAACACAGCAAGCCAGGCAGCATCTGGAGGAAAGGAGAAGTCAACATTTTGGGTATTATCCTTCTTCAGGACTGAATGTGGGGGTGGGGCAGCTGAAGATAAAGCCGGGGATAGGGAACGATAACAGAATGGCGGTAATAAGTGTACACCGGTAGTAGACGTGACTTGGTTGGTCAGTGGGAGAGATGAATCTGGTTGGTGGCTGGAAGGGAAGATCAGAAGGTGGAATGGAAGGGAGGATGTGGGGCAGGAAGGGAATGCAGTGAATGGGTGTGAGGTTATTTGAAATTGGAGAACTCAATTTTGAGTCCTCCCTGCTGCAGGGTGCCCAGGCAGAAGATGTTGTTCCTCAAGTTTGTGTTGAGTTGCTGTGACACTGGAGATGGCTGAAGATGGACATACCTGAAGGAGAGTGAGGATGTGAGTTGAAATGGACAGTGACCAAGTGGTTAGGCACACCATTACAGGCCAGCCAACAATGCTCGGTGAAACAATCACCTAGTCTATATTTGGTCTTACTGATGTAAAGAAGACCACATCAGGAGCACCAGATGCAACAGACCAGGTTGGAGGAGATGCAAGTAGAGCTCTGTTTCACCTGAAAGAACAGTTGAAAGCCCTGGATAGAAGTGAGGGAGGTGGTGTGTGGGCAGTTGTTGCATCTTTTACAGTTACAGGGCAAGATAAGGGAGTGGCTGGTGGGGAGTGTGGCATGATCTAAGAAGTGTCAAAGGGAATGGTCCTTGTGGAAGGCAGAGGGCGTGGGGAGTGGGAGATGTTCTGGGTGTTGGGGTCCAATTGCAGTTCATGGAAATGCTTGAGAATGATATGTTGGATACAGAGGTTGGTGGTGGAAAGTAAGGACACAATGCATCTTCTCTTTATTACGTTTGGGGTTGGAGGCAGTGGTTAAGTGCTGTGGAGCAGAGAATAGAGGCGGAGTGGTGGGGGGCTGTCTGGATGACAGTGGGGGAAAAGAGCTTTGTTTGAAAAAGGCGAGCATCCAGATGCTTGGGAGTAGAATATCTCCTTGTCAGAGCAGATGTGATGGAGACAAAGGAATTGGGAAAACAGGATTGAGTTTTTGCAGGATACAGGGTGAGAGGTGGTGTAGTTCAGGTAGCTATGAGAGTTTGTGTGTTGACAAGAGATGTCCAGATGTAAAATGTTGCCAGAAATGGAGTTGGAGACCTCAAGAAAGGGTAGGGAGGTCTCTGAGAAAGACCAAGTGAATTTGAGGATGGGGTGCAAGTTATTAGTGAAGCCAATGAAAAGCCTCAGTTCAGCCTGGGTGCAGGATGCAGCCCTGATGCTGTCGTCGATGTAACAGTGGAAGAGTTGGGGAACTGCACCAGCATACGTACCGAAGAGGGACTATTCACAGAACTGACGAACAGGCAGGCATAGCTGGGGCCCATGCCTGTGCCCATGGCAACCCCCTGGATTTGGAGAAGTGAGAAGAGTTGAAGGAAAAGTTAATGAGGGCAAGGACGAGTTCAGTGTGGCAGAGGAGGGTATTGGTGGGAGGAAACTGGATGTCTCTGTTGGAGAAGAAAAGACCAAAGACCAAGAGGCCTTCCATGTTGGGAATAGATGTGTTTTGGGATTGCATACCCATGGCAAAGATGAAGTGCTGCTGGCAGGGAACTGGTCTTTTTCAAAGAGGTAAAAGGCATGGTTTGTGTCCCAGATGCGGGTGGAGAGTGCCTGGTCCAAGGGGGATAGAATGGAGTTGAAGTAGGTCAAGACAGTAAAACTTTTTGATTTCATGCAGATAGATTAAAACATATTATTTTGATTGCAATGTCTGAATCATTCAGATGAATTTCAAAGCAATGTTGAAGACAAAAAGCCTTACCTCATCTTTGTGTTGAGTAGGATTTCTTACTTTTTCCTTTGATCCTGGTGACAATAAATTCAGCATTAATTGTCAAGCAAGGTGTGATGTTTGCATTCGTCTGTAAGCCAACAAAATACCATGCAATTCAAACAGAAGCACAGTATAATAGGCAAATTGGATTCAGAATGTAACTCAAAAGTTACAGAATGAACACAAGTGCATTAGTTTAGTTACGTCTTGAAGCTGTGGAAATAATACTTCTTCAGTCAAATTCACTGGTCCAACTTGAGATCTGAAAAGATAGGCTTAATCATACTAAAGCTATGAGCCTGAACATTTCAACAAATTTGAAAGCTGAAGTGACACAAATGCTTGCAAGCAGTTTCACATCAATTTTTTTTTATTTTAACTGGACAATTCAGATTTCATCACTCAATTATATGAATGCAATTCAAGTTGTTTAATCAATATTTGAATCAAAGTTATTTCATTTAGTATACATATTCCTATTTGTACCTTTAGATATAATGAAGAGAATACACTTCACAATCATCGCTGTGCACAATAGAATTGCAAGTGCTCCAAAGGCATATCCAGCAATATTGGCAACACTGATTTCGGGGGCTAAATCTATTTGATGGACATAAAATTAAAATTAGAGATTGCATTGGAAACAGAGACAGAAATTTAACAATTGCATGCTTCATTTCCCATTAAACCATCTTGTTAGTATTCTAATACTGTTCATGAAATCTTTCATATCAGTTTCTGTAGTCAGCTTTCTGATATGCTATCGGATACAAAGAGAGGAAATCATGAGAACTTGGCAAAATTACAGCAATAAAGAATTTAGAATAGTCATTTTTAATTAATGAAGTGAAGGTAATTTATGTATCCAACACCAGCAGCATTCAAGTATAAAGGGATCAGATTTGATAGCAGTTATAGTAGGACAATGTTCTCCGAGATTCATGTTGGAGCATAAAGTAATTGACACCATTTTAAACAAAATCTTTCTCCATGTGCAAGCAGTCTAAATGTCGAGTGGAGACAAATATATTTGTAATGCGCTGGGTTAACAATGCAGAATTTTAAACTCTTGGCTCATGGATTTTTATGTCTTGAGCACAGGTGGTGAAATTTGAATTCAATAAAAAGCTGGAATGGTGTCTATCATAGAAAACACTAGTCCCCTTGCTCTAGGAAAGATATTGTTAAACTTAAAAGTGTTCAGAAAAGATTTATAAGGACATTGCTAGGGTTGGAGCATTTAAGCTATAGGAGGGGGGAATAGGCTGGTCTTATTTTCTCTGGAGCATCGGAGGCTGAGGGGTGAACTTATAGAGGCTTCAAAGATCGTAGGATCATGGATAGGGTGAATAGTCAAAACTATCTTGAGATTAGTGGAGTCAAAACTAGAGGGCATAGATTTAGGGTGAGAGAGGAAAGATTTGAAAGGGACCCAAGGAGCAAGTATTTCATGCCGAGGGTGGTGCATGTGTGGAATGAACTGTCAGAGGAAGCGGTAGAGGCCGGTACAATTACATTTAAAAAAACATCTGGATAGGTGCATGCATCAGAACAGTTTGGAGTGATATGGGCCAAATGCTGGCAAATGCAACTAGAGTTATTTTGGATATCTGCTCAGCATGGGCAAGTTGGAGTGGAGGATCTGTTTTCATGCTTGTGCCTCTATGCTTCTGAGACCAGGTAGTTTACTTAATGTCATTTTGGAAGTCCTTCTGCCATTGTTCAAACATGCTTCCTGACATTGTTAACTGGCCTACTAGTTACTCACGACAAATTGGATGGTTGTTAACTGCTCTCTTGGCAAATTGGTAGAGACAATAAATGTCCTCCCAGTAAATACCAAATTCAATGAATACAAGAAGAATGACAAAACTATGTTTATACTTTGATGAATGGGGATATTCACCACAGGCTACATTGGTTTCTGAATGTATGTGAAGATATTCAATGGGCTTCAGAAGAAATAACAACAAAAGGGAATGCTCAATGAATTGCAAAACACCATGAATTTCAGATAAACAGGAAATCTTGGACTTCTTGTTCACAGATCACTGAAGATGGCAGGGTAAGTTAATAGGATGGCTAAGAACCATGCAGGGCAAATGCTTTCATCTGGAATGGTGTAGATTAGAGGAGGAGAGAGGTTACGTTTGAATTTCACAGGATTTCAGTTAGTCCAGAGCTGGAGTACTATTTGCAGTTCTGGATGCCACACTATAGTAGGGTGTAGTGTTGGGCTTAAAAATATCTCCTGAACAGACCATTAGTGTGATTCATTAGGATTAATTGGACATGACAATGTCAGTTGAAGATAAGTGTAAAATTACAAGGTCACTGCAAAACAACCTCTTTTGGCTTGGAGGGAAACACAATATTGCACAGTTAAAAAAGGAACCAACTTGAAAGTGTTTGTAACCTGTTTTTGCACAGTGGTATGCGTGAGAAAGCACAGAAAATGCTATCAAATAGTGAAGCAGCATGTAACATTTGGTTCAACACAGTTTTAATGTAGGGGACTTTGCCCCAATCATTGGACTTTCACCACTGGGCGTGAGACAGGTGTCGTGGAATTGGAGATAGAGCCATCGCCAAAGTCCCCGAGGAGCGGAAAGACAGTGTGAAACTCGTATGTTTAATATATATCTCAGTTGGTTCAGGTCTCCCGTTAGCTTTAATACACATGTGAGTGGGGCAAAGTCCCCGATATTAATAATGTTTTGAATCTAACGTTACACGCAACTTCATTATTTGGTAGCATTTTCAAGGTTTTCTCACGCATTCCACTGTGCAAAACAGGTTAAAAACACTTTCAAATTGGTTCCTCTTTAACTGCATAATATTGTGTTTCCCTCCAAGCCAAAAGAGATTGTCTTGCAGTAACTTTGTAATTTTCCACATGTCGTCAGCTACACATTGTCATGTCCAATTAACCTCAATGAATCACTCTAATGGTCTGTTCTGGGGATATTTTTAAGCCCAGCATTACACCTTAGTATAGTGTGGCAACCAGAACTACAGATACGTTGTGTTTTAATCTAATAAATTACATATATTGAAGTACACTAGTAATCATTTTGATCAGAATTTCAAGAGCCAGTTATGTACTTCCATTCGAAAAAGTTGTTGCCGCAGATAACAAGAACAGATGCTGTGGTCAGAGTGAACACAGTGTGGAGCTGGAGAACACAGCAGACGAGGCAGCAGCAGAGAAGCAGGAAAGTTGAAGGGACCCGACCCGAAACGTCAACTTTCCTGCTCCTCTGACGCTGGCTGGCGGCAGAGTTCCACCAGCTCCACAGTGTGATGGTTCTGATTCCAGCATCTGAAATCCTTGCTGTCTCAGAGCACACGAGTATAGCCTACGAAGAAAACAAAAAAAACTGGGAATCACAGCGGGTCAGGCAGCATCCATGGAGAGAGAGGAAGCTAACGTTTTGGGTCTAGATGAATCGTTATCAGAGTTTGTAGAGTCTGGAGGAGGCAGCATTTATACATTGGGGGGCTGGGTGGGTGGGGGTTCGTGCTGGGGTGGAAAGGATGTTGATAGTGCTGATTAAGTGATCCGAGTGTGAGAAGGGCAGAACAATGGTGTCTCTAACTGCCGGGCTGGTAAGAACAGACAGTCAAACTGTATAACCTGCAAATTGGCCACATTGCAGCACAAACAGCGGGTGAGTACGAAAAAACAAACAAACTAGAAAGTGAATCCAGCTGAAGTTCCCTTTTTTATTCGCTTCAACTGATCAGGTCCCCGATCACTGGGATTGGTATCTGTCTGATTTGGAGTACGAGCAGACTGATGGGGGACAATGTGCCCCTTAGTGCGCCCGTTAGTAACTAATACAGCTAAGGGGCGCGGCCAGCAGGACCCCAACAGCATGCTCTCATTGTGTGGGATTACCCACTGACAGAATTGCAGGTTTTGGGAGAAAGAACTATTCTGTCAGAAAGCAGGGCATTGGGAGTTTGGATAACCCGGCAGTGGGACTCCGTGGCGTCTAATGTTTCTCTCAATAATGAGGAGCCTTGTCTAAATACACAGCCACACATAACGCTCTACATGGAGCACAAGGAACAGGAGCATTAGCTGCATGGATACGCGAAACAGTGAGAACTAAGTATCCGGACCACTCATGGATTGGGAGCCGAAAGCTGTCCCGGAGCATAAAATATCACAAGGAAGTGCCTGATTCCGGTCTAAGCTACACAAACGGGATTGTACACGAACAATCTCCACGGTGGACCGAATGAGAATCCAGCTCATGCACATTGGACCAACACATCTCAGAGGGACGCTGCTGGCAATGTTGGGGCCAGCTCAGGGCAGAGCAGTCGGTGAAGCCGAAATTTTGTTTGGACAGTAAGTGGATGCGGAAGTGCACCAAGCTCATGCAGGAGAGCGGTAACAAGGGAAACCCAGGAAAGGACGGGAAGCGAATGAGGAAATTCAGCAAAATGAGATATTTACTGCTTTATGGAAAACAAGCACAGACAAGTCTGAAATAGACAGAAAATGCACGATTTCACCACGAGTGTTATATGTTCCCTCTGGAAGAAGATTTGTAAATCCGGTAAGGGACCAAACGGGACACCGACCCATCCCATGGTGTGAGGACCCAATTCTGATTAAAATGCTCCTTCCCAGAAAACAAAAGAGGATACATCAGAGTTCCTTCTGCACCTCACGAGAGGAACTGGTGCAGATATAGAGAGCGAGTAACCCCTTAGACTGGGAAGGTGGCCGGGACACTGAGATATGACCAAAAGGGGGAGTCGACTCAGTGTCACAATTCATTGGAGAAATGGAAACAAACAGCACATTGTGGCCTGGCTTGCTATCTTCCAGACATTCGGAAAGTTAAATGCCGATAAATAGCTTCGAGAGAGCGGAAACACCGGTGGTGCGGGCACTGGTGCGATTGGCAATGGAGAATAGACCACCGCGGATGGTATCTGTGTTAATATGCAGCATAAGTAAAAATATTATGCGGATGGATGTTGTGAGGGAGATGGAAGTATGAACCGAAGAAGGAAAGTCTTGTTTTGTTAATGGTGATGAATGTGGTAGTTGGGAAAGCGAAGTGGAATACATTCCATTCCTTTCACGAATTGTTAATGGTGAGCAGTATTGAGGACATAAGGATATCGCAGATACTATTGAAGGGTCAGTGACAGCAAGAGTTGTATGATCTGCTGCCTTCCTATATAACTGCCTTGTATGGTCAGTACAGAACGGGTGGTAACTGGAGAATGAGGGCCATTGACTGACAGTTAAAACAACACACCCCAGCGTTGGCATTGGCTCTCCCAGATATTGTAACATTATTAGAACAACTGTCATTGGGAGCTGATGAATGGTTTGCCAGAATCTACCAAACTAATACTTTCATTTCCTTGATGAAAATTCACAGAATCAGGTAGCTTTCACACAGGAGGGCAGAGAGCACACAGTTTGTAGGTTGCATTTGGCTACTTGCACCGTCCAACTTTCTACCATGGTTTAATGGCCAGGATCTGGAGATGTTCCCTCTCTCCAGCAATATAACAACCCTTTATTTTGATGATACATGGCCCTTCAGATGAAGCAACAGCCGAAGACACGGCTACTTTGACTCAGCACCCACGGAATAAAGGCTGGGAAATTAATCCTAAAAAAAATCCAGGGACCAAGTCGGTGTGTTATTTTGCTGAGTACACAATGGACAGGGGAGAGGGTGTGATTTCTGATAATGTGAGAAATAACATCAGTGAGGTTCAGGCTCAAACCTCTAATGGCCCAAAGCTTTGTGGCGATGTTAGGTTATTGGAGAAGGCATGTGCCTCACTTAACCTAATTACACCTCACCACAGAACTTGTTTCTTACTATGACTTTGAGAAACAGCTCCTGAGAGAGGTATTACCCTGCAGTGGCTTATATGCGGGATGATCAGCTGGTGTGTCAAATTACGACAGAGATAAAGGAACGTAAACCATCTTGGGGATAGTTATGTGGGCCATGAATTCAGCTCCATTAAGTGTTGCACAGTTCCCCATCTTCAGCAGTTGTATGACACTTGCACTCCAAGCCGAATATTGTTTAAAACGTGACAGCAGAGATAACGAAGAGTAATAAATAACCTTCGCATTGCCGCTCGGTGTGCACGCGGTCAACGTTACAGAGGCGAGGCAGGGGAAATGTACTCGTCACTATTCTAGGCTGAGCAGAGGCGAGAATAGATTTGTTAACTTCCGTGGGTATTGAGACTGTACAAACTAGTATTGCTAAAGCTGGGCAAGTAACTGAGAAAGGTATTAAACTATTTGCTGTGTGGGGAAAACCATTAGCCCATAGAGATTTAGCAATTGGTTTTTGAGCGACAGGGTTCAGAAGTTTGCTCATAGCACCCACACATGTGATATTTTAGAATTTGCAGGCTTTCCTTGCCAGGGCACCAGCAGATCAGTTCTTACTTGACAACATTACACCACGGCTTCTTACAGCAAGTAACTGCCTTAACTTATAGCTGCGATCAATTGATTCACAAAGTTGACAACGTAGGAACCCTCATTATGTATCATTAGTGGGTCATATTTAACAGGTGGTCACCAAAAGTTTCAGCAGTACGTTCACTTTTACGGTATCCAATTGTTTATATTCTTGTTAACTGTTTGTTTCTAGTCTTTATGTACCCGTATAATGGCCTGTAAACTATACCGCATGTATAAAGAACTTGGAGCTGACGACCAGCATGTACGTGCTTGTATAAGGTTTTGATAATCTATTTTGAAGACATCACTGGGTGTTGTGTAATGTCGACTTAGAAATGACATCTTCAAACCAGACCATTCAGGGTTAACCATTAATGGTTAATTGGACGCGGAATTCAGCAATTGAAAAGAAGTGGAAAATGATAGTTTTAGCGTAAAAACGGCCTTTTTGACTCACACATAACTTCATGACATTGGGTGGGAAACAGAGTGTCGTGCAGTGAAAAAGGAGCCATTTGGAAGATGTTTTTCAGCTTCTTTTCTGCACAGTGGAATACCGGGGACAGTACTGCACGTCGTATGAAATGGTGACAAAGCGTGTAACAGTACATTCAAAACAGTATTAATATCGGGGACGTTGACCCAGTCATTGGACTTTCAGCTTTGGGCTGGAGTTCGTGAGACGGGCACCGTGGAACCTGAGATAGAGTTCCAAGTGCTATCATCGCCAAAGTCCCCGCCGAGTCCGAAAGGCAGTGTGAGAATCACTTTTTAAACATATATCTGAGTGTTTTAACCTATCCTCTTAACTTTAATACATGTCCATAATTTAAAATGTCGACTATTAATTCATATAAGCATGAAGTATTAACTGAATAAATTAGCGAAATAATGAATCTGTTTGTCTTCTTGTAATCATTTCCATCAGACCTTAAAATTATCCGTTACACACTATAGGCCTAACAAAACGGAAAGATTTGCTAGCAATGGGGAGAGTGCAGCGGAGATTTACCAGGGTGCTGTCTGGTTAGGAACATTTGAGCTTTGAAATTTCTGGAGAAGCACGGACTGTTTTCTTTAGAGCAGAGCAGGTTGGGATGAGGCCTGATTGAGGTGCACATGATTATGAAGGCATTGACAGGGTGGATGAAAAGCAATTGTTCTCTTTAGTTGAAGGGTGAATAGCGTGAGGTCATAATTTGTGGAGGGAAAGCCAAGAGATTTAGAACGAAATGGGGAAGGATGTCGGGCGTCAGGAATTCACTGCCTGGGAGGGTAGAGCAAGGTGGAAATAGGAATGGACATGGACAAGCAATGAAAACTTCACAACATTCAAGGCTGTGTGCCAAGTACTGGAAAGTGTGATCTGAGTGTTTTAACCTATCCTCTTAAATAGGTGGGCTACACCCAATGGACCAAAGGGCTGTTTCTGGGCTATATAACATGACGATATTCATTTCGCAGGAAGTTACGACTGCAGATGCTGGAAGCTAGAATCAATAAATGTGGAGCTGGAAAAGCACAGCAAGTCAGACAGCATCCCAAGAGCAGGAAACTCAACACTTCAGCCTGAAACATTGACTTTCCTGCACCTTGAATGCTCTCTGACCAACTGTGTTTTTCCACCTCGACATTTATTGACTGATTTTCGTCTCTATCTCGTTTTCCCTCTTTAACGTATCCAGGTATTGAATTTAACCCTGAACGTATCTTCTGAAATGAATTGCAGCATTCTGCTTTTTATTAAAATTATGGGACCTCTCAATGGCGAATATTCGCTTTTGGCAATACCTCACCTGACAACACATTCGGAATAAGCCTAATGATGAGACTAGATTCCCTACAGTGGGGAAACAGGCCCTTAGGCCAAACAAGTCCACACCGCCCCTTGAAGCATCCCACCCAGAACCAAACCCCCTCTAGCCCACACACCCCTGCACACTACGGGAAATTTAGCATAGCCGATGCACCGAGCGAGGACATCTTTGGACTGTGGGATGAAACCGCAGCACCCGGAGAAAACCCACGCAGACACGGGGAGAATGTGCGAACTCCACACACACAATCGCCCGAGGCTGGAATCGAACTCCGGCCCCGGACGCTGTGAGACTGCAGTGCTAACCACTGACGCACCGTGCCGCCCAACAAGTCCACTCCACCCCTGAAGAAAGGAAAGCTTTAACCAGACAACAGTATCAAATTTCAGGATGGCTATAATCAGAGGGAATTGACTGCAATAATCTCTTCGAAGTTCGGCAAACTTTTAAAACAATGTCTCAAAGATTACCGTACAACGTGGCATAGAATCTTACCTTCTTTTGTAACAGTGTAGCTGGCATTTACTGGAAATGAGATCGAAACGTGATAGACTTGACACATGTAGACTGTATTACTTTCGGGTATATTTGGCACGTCCAGGGAACTGACCACTTCAGAAAGTGCCTCGCCTTTTGCCTGCTGTACATTTCTAAATCCAGTGAAGATTTGTGCACCGTTTCTGTACCAAATAAGTTTAAAGTCTTCCGGATAAAAGCCAGATGTCCTACATTGCAGCTTGAAAGAAGCAGGTGAAGGGTCTTTGGAGTGGATCGATGCAATTTTCAGGGGAGCTGGTGAAGCTGAATTGTAAATAACAACATTTGAATACATGTGAACATTAGACTTTTATTCCAAAATGAAACGATTTAATGAACTAACCAATTGTTAATTCTGGGTATCGCAGCTGCATTGATTGTTGCTATTTACACTGGTCGGGGTTGCTGTTACCTTTATCACGTCGGGACCTCCTAATGCAATTGTTACATCACTTGCATATTCTGCAAAAGTGAATACTACTTTGTGCCCATATTAATTAATGCAAATATGTTTGAACTTTCATATTGTACACTCCTCGGAATTGGCAGTTTGGGAACTGGATTGCAGGCATTGAGACGGTCGCAGTCCAAACAAGGGGAATAGGAACTTGGCTTTTCAAATTGAAAATAAAATGACATTTAACGGGCTTAATATTGCCAATAACCTCTGGACAATTCGCTCTGTTACTCCATGCTTAGATTGTAAAAAAAGTGCTTCACTTGGAAGTTTTGCATTAGCGTTCGATGCAAAACAAAATTAAATACCATTTGCTGATACAGTACAGTTGCTGAACTGTGTCCTGTCGCTGGTGATGATTTCTTCTTTTACCACATTAGTGAACAAGACATTCCGAAGAAGTGAGCGATTTTATATTCTTTGTCTATATTTATGGAAATGAAACTGCCAACTCGCATTCACTCTTCAACGGAACCAAAACTTCACGTTTACTGCGGTGACACTTACCGTAGACAACAAGTTGTGTAGCTTGTTTCCCTGAGAACGTTTGATGCTGATTTTTGACTCTACAGTAATATGTGCCAGCGTCTAGGACAGTCACATTAAAGAGATGAAGGTAGGCTCCCCCTCTCTTTACCTTGAAGCGTATTCTTCTGCCTTCCTTTAGAAGCGTCTCACTGCCTTCTCTGTACCAGAACACATCTGCGTTTGAATGGTTGACTTCGAAGGAGAAATGGCATCGCATGATAGCTGTTGTATTTATCATGGTCTTGATTTGCCTAAACTCCGGAATGACATTGTCCGAAGTGCACAAAGCAACTGTTAACAAAAGATAAATAGGATATATATATACATAATGCTTAAACAAGGAACATCAGCAGCAACATGAAATAACATAATTAATTTAATACATTCATATGATAGCAACTTAGCATGTTTTGCTCTTTGAATTCTCCTCCATTGTCTGAATTTCTGCCCCAACTGAACTATACAAAAATTGTTTTCACTTATCCAGAGGATTCTTGGGAAAAGGAAATCTGACGTGAAAAACATACGAAAAGAAGTGCCCGATCATCCGTCAAATATCAGTTCAATTATTCTTCCGTCTTGATAAAAAAAATTCAAACACTGCAAGAAAGAGCGTGTACCTGGATATGAAATGCACAGAAAACATAAGTTCCACAGTGACCCACTTACAAACATAGCAACAATAAAACTCTGGCTGCTCATACATTGGATGTAAGAAGAGAGTTGATGAACGTTTATTGGAATATCAGTTATGCATCGATTTTAATCACTTGCGTCTGTCTGCCGTCAAGAAGCACGTGACTAATTCCTTGCCGAGGGCGCAACATGCAGGCGTTTTCATTTGCGGCCCAGTTGTGGTAACAGTGAGCGGAAGTGATAACACGGATAGACAACTGCACTTGGAGCAAAATCTAGGTCGAGATGTTGAAGCTACTGACACTGTCAATATCCACTCACATAACCCACCAGGCTTGGGTGCAATATCGGTCAGACCAATACAAAACTCCATTCATTAGGTTTTTACCCGTGTCCACATAGCGATAATATCCATTCCCTTTGAACTTTTATTTTTCTCAGATTTTTAATTTAGCCACAGGATGCAACTCAGGCTCTTTCAAAGAAAACACATGTTTCGTGGTACGGTGGCTCAGTGGTTTGCACTGCTACCTCCCAGTACCAGGGATTCGTTTTCGAGATGATGACTATCTGTGTGGGGTTTGCACATTCTTCCCGCGTCTGATGGGTTCCTGTCGTTTCCTGCCGCAGCCCAAAGATGTGCAGTTTCGGTGGATTGGTCATTGTCCGCAGAGTCTAGGGATCTGCAGGCAAAGGTGGGTGAGCCGCGGGAATGTGGACCGGCGGTGTGGTGGGGTAACGGGGATCGGGTGGTATGCACTTCGAAGGCTCGATGTACTACAGTGCAGGGATTCTATGATTCAACGGCACTTGTAATTTATTTGAGGGTTTGAAAAATACCAGGATTTATTAAGTAACTGATGCCATTCGCGCATAAACTTAATAAGTATTTGTCCTGGTCATTGGATCAATGACTACATTGCGAGAAATCTCACTGTTTTTAATTTCCAACGTTGCAATGGGGTGGACAAGTCAGAAGTCATAGGTTACAGTCCAATAAGGTTTGTTCAAAATCACAAGTTTTCGGAGTGTTGCTCCTTCATCAGGTAAAGTGCTGAGATCCGAAATCTTGCGATTTCAAATAAACCTGCTGGACTCGAACCAGATGTCATATGATTTCTCGCAGGTAGTAGTTTGTCTAATTAAATGAAACCGCTGGCACGCAGGTCCGTGAATGATGTGGATTTGCTTAATTTTGCTGATGTTTCGGGCAGCCGTGGTACAAAGTTTCCACTTTACCCCGCGCCGACACCCGCTGACATCCACGAAGACGCTGCACTGCATATTTCTCTCAGAAATCCATCAAATCCACGACATCGCCACGGTCATGGAGCGCCTGTAAAGTGATCAGAGATTGCTTCAATCTGCTCCTGCTCTTTCGTTATGAAGCGCATTTAGACGTAAATTAGGATGTGTTCCATTCAGATTTCCAGTGTAAAAAAAAGTGAATAACATTTTGTTAATTCTCTGTTTTGGGGAATCCCTAAAAATTCATATCAAGAGATAGTGTTTGTTTCTTGAAGCTTTCAGACGTTGAATATCTTTTCTATCAATTTCACTGCTTTGTCCTGATGCCGTTCTTCTCAGTTGTGTGGGACCTGAAGCCATGTCGGCAAGTAGAGGGATTTCAGCAAACTCCTGAATTCTAATGTTTAGAGAGAAGTAATGCATTTCCCAGCAATGATATGGATCAACAGGCAGCGATCTCGCGCCCTGCTTCCGAAACCCTCCTGTCTTCCCTCCGCAACTGCTCACTCGGTTGATCTGCGCCACCTGGCCAACTGCAGATTAGGAAGGCCGCCCGAGACGGCTTTCTCAGGAGCATTTCGGTGTTTCCAAGAAGTAGTGATCCCGCCAACAATGCCCAAATTCCGTAAAAGCATCACAATAAAGGATGTATCGTCAGTTTAATTTCGACAGCCAACCCGATAATGATGTCTGGAAAGAACATAAAGAACCTGCCAGAAAATTTTTAAAAATTCACGGGTTATTAATGCATCAATTTGCTCATAACATCGTTAAATAAAACACGAACAACAATAAGAGTTGCTGGAGAATCTCAGCCAGTCTGGCAGCATCTGTGAAGAAAAGATCAAAGTTAACTTTCCGAGTCCGGTGACGCTTCCTCCAGAAAGTGACACAGCCACATTGACAGACAGATATTTGTCTGCAGCTGTACAGAGAAAGAAAAAAATGGTTAGGCATGTGTGTGGTCATGAAGCCGAGGTCTTCAACAATTGGGCTGTTTCGAACAGTTCTCAAATTCACGAAATGCAGCGTTTTGAGCTGATGCGCTGTTGGCTGTTGATTGGCCGGATCGAATTTTTTTTGTGAGCAAAGAGCGGCAGCTATTGTGCTATTTATAGCTACGAAATATAAATAACTGGAAACTAAAGTTGATCAAAACCGAGAGAGTGAAATAAAAGTGTTTGGAACTTCTTAACAGAAGTATGAACCCTGCAGTCAAAGGAAGTTGTATTTCGTGACCTGAGTGAACTCTAGAAAGTTTCCACTTGCCTGTCCGCTCGGCTGTGGGACGTATTCCACAATAAGCCGACACGTCCCTGGCCCACAGGCTGCTCTCTGAGTCAGGAGGACCGACATGTCGTTCAGTGCTTTTGTTAATGCGCCGTGCGCAAAATAGGTGGTGGGGGGGGTGGGGAGCCGTTTATGTTTTGAAGTGACTTCATGTCAGGTGTTTGTATATTTTCAGTAAGTTAACTGAGATACTTTCAACAGCCATTTCAGTGTAGCATCTACCTTCGAAGTGTCATCGCGTGTTTCTCACCTCAGGCTCCAACGTTGGAAACGAAGGGGCGTATCCAGTGCAAGGCTTGCCGAATAAATCGACTTCAAAGTTTCCAGAAAAATAGCATCTTGTGAAGGGTTGTGAACTTTGTTTATTCTTTCACGGATAAACTATAGATGACTTTTAATTGTCATTTCAGACGAGGCATCAACTTTGAATCCCTACAGTGTGGAAAGAGTCTGTTCGGTCCATCGAGTCCACACAGACCCTCTGAACAATTTCTCACCCAATGGCCCCGATGAATATTCTCCAATTTACATCAATTACATGATAAGACCTGGATCATTCAAACTCTTCTGAGCATTGCATCTGCCTTTGAATCACATCCTCACAGTACCCATCGAGTCCACACCGAACCTACTACCAGCATCCCACCCAAGCCCTTTAACCTGACGTTAACCATGGCTCACTCCCCTATCCTATACCCAGCGGGTAATTTTGCATTAACAAGCCATCTAACCTGTGCATCTTTAAACTGTGGGAGGAAACTGGAGCTCTCGGAGGAAACCCAGGCAAACATGGGGAGAATGTGCAAACTCCACACGGACAGTCGCCCGAGGCTGGAATCGAACCTGGGTCCCTGGTGCTATGAGTTAACAGTGTGCCAACATGCTACCCAATCAGTAACTTGCGATGGGATCAGGAAATAAACTAATAGAATCATTTAATGTGATTGGGAGAGAAGTAATCCAATATGCGGCTGGAACCCCAAATCAAAGCAAAGGGAGCAAAAAAAAGCAACGCTCCATTATTTAGTCTCGGGTCTTCACTGGAGCTACTCCGTTAGGAAGCGCATTCTGTTGTTTACACATCAGAAGATTCGCGATGGAAGGCTCCAGTGAAGTTTTGACTCAGCAAGTTGTTAATTTCTACAAGATGCAGTGCAGAAGTTCTTTAAAGATCCTCAGATTGCACTTTCCAAATCCAAGACCATGTCAATCTGGAAGGGCAAGGGCAGCAGATATATGGGAAAACCATCACTTTCAAGTTCCCCTCCAAGGTACTCACCATAGTGACCTGAAAAAATAGCACCATTCTTTCACTGAGGTTGGGTCAGAATCCTGGAATTCCCTCCCTAATGGTATTATGGGTCAAACCACAGCAGGTGGATCACATCAGTCAAGAAGTCAACTCACCGCATCCTTCTTAAGAGTAACTAGGATGGGAAAGGAATGCTGACCTCAGTCAATTGTGGCCTTGATGTCAAGAGAAGTCACCCTTCCCTCACCCTCAGTTAGTTTCTTCCATTGTCACATTCTTCATGTGAGTTGTCATGGAGCATGGAAACAGATCCTTCTGTCCAAAATGTCCATGCTGGCCAAGTTTCCCAAACTAACTTAGTCCCATTTGCTTCCATTGTACATGTGTCCATCACTTCCTGTGCCAGTTCATTCCAGACATGACCCAGGCTCTGTGAAAACTTGCAGCCCCTCACGCCCATTTTAAATCTTGCTCCTCCCACCTTAAAATTGGTACTCCAAGTTTAAAACTCCTTGACTTTTGGGAAAAGACCTTTGCTCTTTGCTAATCTGTGCCCCTCATGATTTTATAAACATCTATATTGTCACCCCTCGCTTCCTATGCTCCAGTGAAAAATGTCCCAAAATATCCAGTCTCCCTTCATAACTCAAAAGCTCCAGTCTCAGTAACATGCTTTTAAATCTTTTCTGCCCCTGCCTAATCATAACATCCTTCCAGAACTGTCAACAATAATCAAAAAGTGGCCCCACCAAAGTTTGTACAACCTGATCCAAGTCTTTCATGAATCAAGAGCTGAGAAGAAATTGAACTGAGTATCATTGAGCTGGTTATTGATGGACCAGTGCCAGCACTGTAGATGTCAGCTATCTTTTGACAGATCAATGAGAGAATCCTGATAGGACTGTACTTGGGTTAGTTGGATTCATCCTGAAAACATTCCTCAGAGAAAAATATAATCCTCCTCTCTGTCCAAAAAGGCTACAACTAATTTGAAAACAGTATCTTCTAGATCTGGACTCACCCTCATTCATTGCAGATAAAGAAACACAGAGGATACTGGAGAGAGAAGCAGATTGAACATTTTGCATGTGTCGTGATTCCTTCAGTCATATCAGAATTGAAATGGTAACTCTATTTTTGCGGAGGTGCTGGTGTTGAAGTTGGGAGAACAAAGTCAAAAATCACATGATACCAAGTTATCGGCCAACAGGTTTTTTTTTTAAATCACAACCTTTCAGAGCAACGTTCCTTAGTCAGGTGCAGTGAAAGAGCACACACAGACATAGAGTTTATATACAAAGAGATCTCAGGATCTTTCAGCTGGTGTAAGTGGGGTGAACAAGCATAAAGTGGATGCTGGAGAACTGTGTTAGAAATGTGAAGCAAGTTTCTATTGATTAAGATGCACATTGCAGAATCTGTTTCAAGTCACTGCTCTGAGATAATTAAAGATTTTATCAATGTCTGCCTCACTTTCCAATCTTCATGGAGCTGGAGACACAAAAGTTGACACCTCAAGTCAGGCACTGAATTGCAGGTGTGAGGCCTTGTTCAGAATTTGTCTCCAAGTTCAAACCTGAAATCAGGCTGGTTTCATTCAGAAAGCAGGAATATATAAAATGCCTCAATGACTGACTGTGACTACAAAGTGTGTGTTCTTGAACCAAACAGAATGCATCAGCAAATAGACAAACATTTTGGATGAAATGATTCACCCCGTAGATTTAGAGGAGGCAATGGCCTCATAGTATTATCGCTGGACAATTAATCCTGAGACCCAGATAATGTTCTGGATACCGGGGTTTGGATCCTGCCATGGCAGATGGTGGAATATGAATTCCATAAATATCTGTAATTAAGAGAATAATGATGACCATGATTCCATTGTCAATTGTCATAAAAGCCCATCTGGTTTACTAATGTCCTTCGGGGAAGGAAACTGCCATCATTACCTAGCCTGGCCTGCATGTGACTCCAGACCCACAGCAAGGTGGTTGATTCTTAACTGCCCTCTGGGCAATTAGTGATGGGCAATAAATGCTGCCTAGCCAGAGATGCTTTCAAACCATGAATGAATAAAAAGAATAAAGATTTAAATGTGTGTGTGTGTGTGGCGGGGGGGGGGGGGAGGCTGTGTGTGTGTGTGTGTGTGTGTGTGTGTGTGTGTGTGTGTGTATGTGTGTGTATACATGTATGTGTGTGTGTGTGTGTGTGTGTGTGTGTGTGTGTGTGTGTGTGTGTGTGTGTTGAGGTGTGGGTGTGTGTGTGTGAGAAAGAGAGAGAGAGAGACATGGGGTAGGTAATGATAATGATGGCAAGACATGACAGTAAAGAAGACTTTGCATATATAGAACAGCGGGATGGAGTAGCCTGCAGCACAATATGAACCCAAGATCACCACTGAGGCCACATCTATGGCTACAGAACTTGGCTATCAGTCTCTGATTGGTGATTCTGCATCATTGTGTATCCTGAAGTCTGCCGAAGAGGATATTAGCCTGAAGATCAGAGGCTCATGGCGAGGAATCACTGAAACAACTACTGAACAATATCAAGATAATAAAATGTGAGGCTGGATGAACACAGCAGGCCAAGCAGCATCTCAGGAGCACAAAAGCTGACGTTTCGGGCCTAGACCCTTCCCATTATCTCTGATACTACTTAACAATATCAACATATTTCATCGCACTATTGGACTTAATGCGAACTACTTTTCAGATTCAGTTTCATTCTTAGGAACATGCATCTCCATCAAGGATGGACATGTCAGTATCTCACTCTACCTCAATCCCATGGATAGCCACACAAAGCTGCTCTTCTCTAGCTTCTACCCTAAAGATATTAAACAAGTCAATCTGTCGGGCCAAAACCTGTGCATACGTAGGAACAGATGAGATGAACAGGAATGTGACAGTTCTCGATATTCTTGAAGTCTGCCCTCACAGGAACAGGATATGATGCTTTACTCATTGGTTGCCAGTTCCGACATGCAACAATGAATAACCACAACAACCTCTTCAGAAGACAGAGACAGGATATGATTGATAGAGTATACCTCATCTTCCAGTGGAGTGAAGAAACTGTGCCATGTTCTCTGCATCCTTCAACGTGGCATTAGAACATAGAACATAGAACATAGAACAGTACAGCACAGAACAGGCCCTTCAGCCCACAATGTTGTGCCGACCATTGATCCTCATGTATGCACCCTCAAATTTCTGTGACCATATACATGTCCAGCAGTCTCTTAAATGACCCCAATGACCTTGCTTCCACAACTGCTGCTGGCAACGCATTCCATGCTCTCACAACTCTCTGCGTAAAGAACCTGCCTCTGACATCCCCTCTATACTTTCCACCAACCAGCTTAAAACTATGACCCCTCGTGCTAGCCATTTCTGCCCTGGGAAATAGTCTCTGGCTATCAACTCTATCTATGCCTCTCATTATCTTGTATACCTCAATTAGGTCCCCTCTCCTCCTCCTTTTCTCCAATGAAAAGAGACCGAGCTCAGTCAACCTCTCTTCATAAGATAAGCCCTCCAGTCCAGGCAGCATCCTGGTAAACCTCCTCTGAACCCTCTCCAAAGCATCCACATCTTTCCTATAATACGGCACCCAGAACTGGACGCAGTATTCCAAGTGCGGTCTAACCAAAGTTTTATAGAGCTGCAACAAGATCTCATGACTCTTAAACTCAATCCCCCTGTTAATGAAAGCCAAAACACCATATGCTTTCTTAACAACCCTGTCCACTTGGGTGGCCATTTTAAGGGATCTATGTATCTGCACACCAAGATCCCTCTGTTCCTCCACGCTGCCAAGAATCCTATCCTTAATCCTGTACTCATCTTTCAAATTCGACCTTCCAAAATGTATCACCTCGCATTTATCCAGGTTGAACTCCATCTGCCACCTCTCAGCCCATCTCTGCATCCTGTCAATGTCCCGCTGCAGCCTACAACAGCCCTCTACACTGTCAACGACACCTCCGACCTTTGTGTCGTCTGCAAACTTGCTGACCCATCCTTCAGTCCCCTCATCCAAGTCATTAATAAAAATTACAAACAGTAGAGGCCCAAGGACAGAGCCCTGTGGAACCCCACTCACCACTGACTTCCAGGCAGAATATTTTCCTTCTACTACCACTCGCTGTCTTCTGTTGGCCAGCCAATTCTGTATCCAAGCAGCTAAGTTCCCCTGTATCCCATTCCTCCTGGCCTTCTGAATGAGCCTACCATGGGTAACCTTATCAAATGCCTTACTGAAATCCATATACACCACATCCACAGCTCGACCCTCATCAACTTTTCTAGTCACATCCTCAAAAAATTCGATAAGGTTTGTAAGGCATGACCTACCCCTCACAAAGCCGTGTTGACTGTATTTGATCAAGCCATGCTCTTCCAGATGGTCATAAATCTTATCCCTCAGAATCCTTTCTAACACCTTGCAGACGACAGACGTGAGACTTACTGGTCTATAATTGCCGGGGATTTCCCTATTTCCTTTCTTGAAGAGAGGAATTACATTTGCCTCTCTCCAGTCCTCAGGTACGACTCCAGTGGAGAGCGAGGATGCAAAGATCTTCGCAAGTGGCGAAGCAATTGCATTTCTCGCTTCCCAAAGCAGCCGAGGACAAATCTGGTCCGGGCCTGGCGACTTGTCAATCTTAATGTTTGACAAAATTTTCAGCACATCAGCTTCCTCTATCTCTATCCATTCCAGCATGCACACCTGCTCTTCAAAGGTTTCATTCACTACAAAGTTCGTTTCTTTCGTAAAGACAGAAGCAAAAAACTCATTTAGGGCTTCCCCTACCTCCTCAGGCTCCACACACAAGTTTCCTATGCTATCCCTGATCGGCCCTACTCTTTCCTTGATCATTCTCTTATTCCTCACGTAAGTGTAAAATGCCTTTGTGTTTTCCCGGATTCCTTTTGCCAAGCCTTTCTCGTGCCCCCTCCTGGCTCTCCTCAGACCATTTTTGAGCTCCTTCCTTGCTTGCATGTAATCCTCTCTAGCTGAACTTGACCCTAGCTTCCTCCACCTTATGTAAGCTACCTTCTTCCTTTTCACAAGAAGCTCCACCGCTCTCGTCATCCAAGGTTCCTTAATCTTACCCCTTCTTGCCTGTCTCAGAGGGACATATTTACTCATCACTCCCAACAACTGTTCCTTAAACAGTCTCCACATGTCTATAGTTCCCTGACCATGGAACAACTGCTCCCAGTCCATGCTTCCTAACTCATGTCTAATCGCATCATAGTTTCCTCTTCCCCAATTAAATATCCTCCCATTTTGCCTAATCCTCTCCTTCTCCATAGCTATGTAGAATGTGAGGCAGTTATGGTCACTATCACCAAAATGCTCTCCCACCACAAGATCTGATACCTGCCCCGGCTCGTTTCCGAGCACCAAGTCTAGAATGGCCTCTCCCCTCGTCGGCCTGTCAACGTACTGCATTAGGAAACCCTCCTGAACACACCTTACAAAAACAGCTCCATTCAAATCTTCTGCTCGAAGGAGGTTCCAATCAATATTAGGAAAGTTAAAGTCACCCATTACAACAACCCTACTGCGTCCACACTTATCCAAAATCTGTCGACCTATGCTTTCTTCAATCTCCCTGCTGCTATTGGGGGACCTGTAGTAAACCCCTAACGAGGTGACTACTCCCTTGCTGTTCCTAATTTCCACCCATACTGACTCAGTAGGCAGATCTTCCTCGACAATGGAAGCTTCTGTAGCTGTGATACCCTCTCTGATGACCAACAGCATGTTGTCACATGTAGGAACACCATCCACCACGTCCATGGCGGATACTCACGTGAGTTGGTCAACGTTGTCTATCCCATACGTTGTAGACAAGGATGCCTTATGGCAAGGTATATTGGCTAGAACATGCTGACACTACAGAAATGGATGAATGGACACTGCACAAAAATTGAGGAACACTTTCAGCGGTCAAGAGCATTCAGTCTCAAATCTTTGTGGAAGCATCCTCCAAGGTTGACTTTGGGATGCACAAAAGCTTAGAATCACAGAGCATGGTCAAATGCGATACCCGTGAAGACAGCTCAACTGTGACATTGGGTTCATGTTGTGTTGCTGCAATGGAAATTGAAATGACAGTGAGTGTTTAAATGAATGGAGCAATATATCGAATCATGTTACAGATAAGCAACAGATGAGCACGGTTGAAAATAACGATAGCATAATATGATAGGTTAGTCAAATCACATGACACATGAGCATTATGTTAAAGACAATGGTGGTATGATGTGATAGGTTAAATGTAGAGTAGAAGACCATTGTGGCAGAAGATGATTAGTTTAGAAAGACAATACAAACTAATGTGATTAGTTATGCTAATGACACCAGATAAGCGTGGCAGCGAGAAAAGTACAAAAGTTGTGAGCCCCAAATAGTCAGGGGGCAGTCAGGAAACCATTTTTCTGATTGTCACAGCTTTTGTTTGCAAATAAGAGTTTAACTCCTTGAGGAATTCTCTACATCTCCTGGTGTTTTAAACGGAGAATTGTGAAGGACCTCTCCACCACACTGCTGACCCCCAACACACTGTTCTGTATCTGTAAAATCTTCCTTACTGTCCTGTTTTGACAGTATCACCTCACTCAAACACACACACACCAACCTATGGGGTGAATCATGTCATCCAAGATGTTTGTCTATTTGCAGATACATTCTACTTTGTTTGCAAAACACACAAATTTCTAGTCACAGTCAGTCAGTGTGGCATTATAAAAAATCCCTCCTTTCAGAATAAAACCAGCCTGATTCCAGGTTAGAACTTGGAGAAAGATTGTGAATGAGGTCTCACACCTTCAATTCAGTGCCTGACCTAAAGTGCCACCTTTTGTATCTCCGCTTGATTGATGTTTAGAAAGTTCGGCAGACACTGATAAAACTTCCAGTTATCTCAGGGCAATGACTTGAAAGAGATTCTGGAATTTGCATCTTAATCTCTCGCTACACCTGATGAAGAAATGGTGCTGCAGAAGCTTGTGATTTCAAATAAAGCTGCAATGTTGGACGACAATGTGGTGTCATGTGATTTCTAATCTTAACTCTGTTTTCTATCCGGAGAACTGCCAGAAATGCTGAGTTTCTCTTGCAATTTCAGCTTTTATTTGTTTCAATTTTTCCACATTGCCTGACAGAATCCAATAATGCAGCTCTACGTGAACAGCTTGGCTCAGCATCTCATCACATCTGGAGAACACCTCTTCAGTACTATTGCTGGTCTGTTCTCAGGGCCAATAACCTTTAAGCATTTAGTGATATTGTGTACGGTGATTCAAATCAGCTGATGACAGGTATTAGTGATGCTTTAGATATTTAGATGCAGCCAATATGCCCATCCACTCAGCACTTCTGGCTGAAGTTAGTTGCAAATAATTCAGCCTCACCTTTAGCACTAATGTGTTGGTTTCTAAATCATTAAGATTGAGCATATTTGTGTTTCATTGTTCAACATGTCTCACAACTGGATGTGGCAGTACTGAAAATTATACACCTGAACTGTTCACTAGGAAATTGATGAGAAATGTCGTTCAGTTGCTGAATTTACCATTTGGCACGCATGAAGCCCCAACTGTCACGGGGCAACTGATACACAGTTTGGGAATGCATTTAGTGAACTCTGCAGTATTTCATAGCAAGTAGTTGAACAGCGTCATAAAGTTGGCTGCAAGTTTCACTTTGTAATGTCAGAAGAAGATTGCAACACATCACTGCCTGTGCCTCACTTGAGTTTCTCCAAAATAGACCTTAATCTAGCTGTGCAATTACATTAAAGAATCATTTAATTCATAACCATGTTTGTTTAATTTACCCATCAACACTTCCATTTTGTCTGATCCTCCAGATTGCTTGAAAAGCACTTCTCTACTTTTTTTTAAACCATGCAAGAATGGACTTTTTGAATCAATCTAACTGCTCATAATGGATTTGTTACCAACAGTGCTGGGAGTAAAATAGAAGACCACATTAAAGTCCATGTTGGATTCCACTCTCACATTTTCACATCCAAGACACTCTGACACATTGAATCCTTAGTCTCAGTTTCACTCTTTATACATAGAACATTACAGCACAGTACAGGTCCTTCGGCCCTCAATGTTGTGCTGACCTGTCATACCGATCTCAAGCCCATCTCACCTGCAATATTCCCTGTACGTCCATATGCTTGTCCAATGACGACTTATATGTACCTAAAGTTGGCGAATCTACTACCATTGCAGGCAAAGCGTTCCATTCCCTTACTACTCTCTGAGTAAGGAAACTACCTCTGACATCTGTTCTATATCTTTCACCCCTCAATTATGTTGCATTTGAAGAGATACGTCTTCATCTATATCCCTTATCTACCTACATGTATCAATCTTTATTAAAAGCCTGACTATTCCCTCCATGGCAACATAAATCAGAAATTAATTATCTACCAATTATCCAATCTACTGTCAATGATGAGAACTGTTTCCAACATCTACTCTGTCCGGACCTTCCATCATGTTGAACATTCTGTGAAATTCCCCCTTGACTCACTTACCTTCAAGTAGAGCAAACCGAAACTCCCCCACCTCTCCCCCTGCCAATCCTTCATCTCTGTCTCTCTATCTCTCTCTCTCTCTCTCTCTCTCTCGCTCTCTCGCTCTCGCTCTCTCTCGCTCTCGCTCTCTCTCTCTCTCTCTCTCTCTCTCACACACACACACACACACTCTTTCTTGGCTCCTAGTCCTCTCACTCTCCCTGACCCTGACTGCTTCCTGTAAACTCACTGATACACCCACAATTTGTCCTTCCCATTCTTTCTCCTACTCTCGTGGCTGCATTACTCTTTCTTATCCTCTCTCTCACCTTGTATCCCACTGCCTCTCCCCCACCAGTCACTATCTTTCCCCTGATTTGTGTTATCATTTGCTGCCTTCGTCTGTCCCCCTCACTCTCTCCTGCCGTCTTTCTGCACTCTTTCCACCTGTACAGAATGTGCACTCACTCTCTTAGCAACATTCCTCTCCCCAGTCATTACACTCTATTCCTCTGGTCAGCTTCTCTCTCAACTACACCACCTCTATTTCCTTTATCCTCTACCTTTCATTGGTCTCTGCCTCACATTCATCCTGCCTTTCCAAATTTCCTCTTCTCTTGACCACCTCACTCTTTCTCTGTCCCTCTGGCTCTACCCACCACTCGTACCATCTGTCTCACAACCTCCCTCCACACCTCCACATCATCTCTGCCTCAAGTTCCCATGAACTCTCACCCACATCCTTGCTCGACCACTCCACCTGCTTCTCTCAGCCAGCTCTTTCTCTTCCTCCATCTCTCTTATTCTCTGGTCCTCACTCTATCTCTCCTTTCTTCCCTGTGTTCTCCCTGTTGCCCTCTCTGGATCACTCTCACTCTCACTCTCCAGTGCTTCATGACTCCATCCCATTCCCCTCTAATCCTCACTTGTCCCCTTGATCTCCATCAACATGTCTATCTTCTCTGCTCTCTCTACTTACCCGCCCCACTCCCTGTCACACTCCCTCATCTGCACTCTCTCTCTTTTTTCATTGCTCCCTCATTCTCTTCCTCTATCTGGCCTTCACTGCCCACCAATCTTTATCCCTGTCTATGTCTTCCATTCTCTGTCTTTCTCCTTTTTCCCTTACTCACTTCCCTTCTCTATCTCACTTACCATCTCTCCTTCCCTTTCTCCAATTCTCCTCTCCCTTAACTCATCCCTCACTCTTCCTCTTGCTCTCTTCCCCTCTTACTGCTGTCCCTCCCTCTGACTCCCTCTCTGCTTCCTTCTATCCCTTCCCTCACATTTCCTACTGCTCCACTACTCTTTTTCTCTCCCACAGACTCCCAACCTTGCCAAACCTCCTCCTATCTCTCTCCACCCTTTCAAAACTTCATTCACTCCCCCTTCCTTTCTATCTCTACCTTTCCTCGTCGTGCTGTCCTACATCATATTTCTCTTCCTCATCCACCTCACCTCCACCCTGATCCCTCTCTTCATTATTGTTTTGTCTCTGGATCCATATGCTTGGATCTGTATTGCTCCCTCCCAAATATTCCTCTCACTCTGTCAACCTCACAACCTTGCTCATCCTAAATGATCCTGCTCCCCATCTTCCAATCCCCCATATATGCACATTGTTCATCTCTCTCCCCCAATTGCTGTCTCCCTGCAATTTTGTAAAACAAGATTGCAAGAGGGTTTTTTTAGATATTGAAAAGAAAGAGAATGGTAAGCCTGTTGGACTCCTGGAAAAGGAAGCTGGAGAATTAGTATTGGGCAACAAGAAATGGGGGAGGAACCGCATAGGTGCTTTGCCTCTGTCTTCACAGTGGAAGACCCCAGCAGCATGCTAGTACTTCAAGAGAGTGAAGTAGCAAAGATAAGTGAAATTGAGATCAATAAGGAGAATGCACTGGGGAAACTGAAAACTATGAAGGTGGATGCATAATGTGGACTATGTGAACATAGACTATACCCTGAGTTCTGAAGGAAATAGCTGAGGAGATTGTAGAAGCAATGATAGTGATCTTTCAGGAATCACTGGAGCTAGGAAGGGTCCCAATGAACTGGAAAATGGCTAATGCAGCACTCCTGTTTCAGCAGTGAGGGAGGTGGAAGATTAGAAACTATAAACCAGTTAGCCTGACCTCAGTTGTTTGTAAGCTTTTAAAGGTCATTATTTAGGATGAGATTGTGGAGTACCTGGGAGTGCATGGTAAAATAGGGTTGAGTCAGCATGGCTTCATCAAAGGGAGTTCATGCCTGACGGATCTATCAGAATTATTTATGGAGGTAATGAGCAATTTAGCCAAAGGAGAGGCAGTGGAGATGATCTATTTGGATTTTTCCAGAAGTCCTTTGACATGGTACTGCACAGGAGGCTACAAATGAAGAGACCATGGATAGCATGGGCTGACTGGCTGAAGACAGAGAGTGGGGATAAAAGAGGCTTTTTTTCAGAATGGCAGCTAGTGACTCGAGTACCTCTAACGTAGTCAGTGTTTGGGCCACAACTCTTCATGTTAGACATCAACTGTCTGGACAAACGAAATGAGCGAATTGTTGAACATTTGCAGAAGGCAGAAAGGTAGGTAGAAGGATGGGCACTGTTGAGGAAGAGGGGAGGCTGCAGAAGAACCTGAACATGCTAGGCATGTGGGCAAAGAAGTGGCAGATGAAATACAATGTGCGAAAGTGTGAGGTGATATACTTTGATGGGAAGAATAGAGGCACAGGTTGTTTTCTAAATGGTGAAATGAGACAAAGAGACTTGGGAGCCCTTGTTCAGGACTCTCTGAAGGTTAACATGCAGGTTCTGTCGGTGGTTAGGGACTCAACTGTAATGTTTGCATTCATTTCAAGAAAGCAAGAATATAAGAGCAGAGACTGTCAGATCACAATTGGAATATTGTCAGTAGTTTTGGGCCCTGTGTCTAAGAAAGGATATGTTGGTGTTGGAGGTGTGCCAGAGGAGATTTACAAGAATATCCTGGGAAATGAAAGGTCATCATATGGGGAGCAGTTGAGGATGTTGTGTCTGTATTCAATGTAATGTACAAGGATGGCAGGATCTTTTTGTACTTTACGTGTGACTGAGAGGCCTAGATAAAGTAGATACAGAGAAGATGAATTGTACTTCTACACAACCTACAAATTCATGGCTCAGTGCAGACTCACTCAAACATTAAAATCACAGAAGGAGATTATACTTGGTTCAGTGGGGAACACAGGAGGGCACACCAGGAACAGCACCAGGCCGGCCTAAAAATAAGGTGAGGCTACCAAACAGGACAGCATGAGTGCTAAACAATATACACATCAAATGACAGACTGTGTGAAATGATCCCTCAACCAATGGATGAGATCTCAGCTCTGCAATCCTGTTACATCCAGCCATGCACGGTGGTGGACAATTAAGCAACTCACTGCAGGAGGAGGAGGCTCTACAGGTATCTTCATCCTCAATGATGAAAGGGCTCGGTGCATCAGTGCAAATAATAAGACTGAAGGATATGCTGCAGCCTTTGTCATAAGTGCCCAGTGAGTGATCCTACTTGGCCTCCTTCACAGAACCACACCACAGATGCCAGTCTTTAGCCGATCGATTCACTGCATGTAATAATTGGGCGGCACGGTGGCTCAGTGGTTAGCACTGCAGCCTCACAGCACCAGAAATCCGGGTTCGACTCCAGCCTCAGGCGACTGTCTGTGTGGAGTTTGCACATTCTCCCTGTGTCTGTGTGGGTTTCCTCTGGGTCCTCCGGTTTCCTCCCATAGTCCAAAGATGTACAGGCTAGGTGAATCGGCCATGCTAAATTGCCGGTAGTGTTCAGGGGTGTGTGGGTTACAGGGGAATGGGTCTGGGTGGGATGCTTCAAGGGGTGGTGTGGACTTGGTGGGTCAAAGAGCCTGCTTCCACACTGTAGGGAATCTAATCTAATATCAAGAAATAGTTGGAAACCGTGTATACTGCAAAGGCTATAGGCCCTAACAACATCCCAGCATTAGCACTGAAGACAGGTGCTACAGGAATTGATAATCCCTAGCCAAGTTGTTAGGAATAGCTACAAATACTGACATGACAACACAGAAAATTGTCCAAGTAATTTCACACATCAAAAGCAGGACAAATCCAACCCGATCAATTATTGTCCTGTGTATACATTGAATCATCAGAAATGTCATGGAAGGTATCAACAACAATTTTCTCAAATTGCACCTGCTAATCATTGACCTGATCAGTGATACCCAGTTTGCCAAGTGGCACTCAGCTCCTGACTGTTAACCATCGTCCTGTTAACAAGTTAACCATTGTCCCAAATCATTCAATGTCATCTCCATCATTGAATCCTTCACTAGCAAAACCCTTGGGTTGACCATTGACCAGAAACTGAACTGGACTATCCATTTAAATACAATCGCGATGACAGCAGTTCAGCGGCTGGGAATCCTACAGTGGGTAACTCACCTCCTGAGTTTCCAAAGACTATTCACCGTCTACATGGCACAAGTAAAGAGTGTGATGGAATGCACCCGAGTTGCCTGGATGAATGCAGCTCCAAGAGCACTCAAAAAGCTGGATACTCCACCCCAGCACAAAGCAAGCCACTTGTTGGGCAATCTAAAATTTTTCTTCCTTCCAGCACTGATGCTCAGTAACATCAGTGTGTTTCACCCACAAGATGCACTGTAAAAATCCACTAAAACTGCTTAGACTTCACCTTTGAAACACACAGCGACTTCCATCTCAAAGGACAATGGCAGTAGATATGAGAACATCACAGGCTGAAAGGTTGTCTTCAATTCACTTGCTACCCTGACTTGGAAATGTATCACCAATCCTTCACAGTCACTGGCTCAAACTCCTCAAGTTTTCTCCCAAATCACATTACGGGTCAGCTGACAACACATGGACTACAATAGTTCAAGAAGGCAGCTCAATACCTCAGTGGCGACAAGGGATGGGCAATAAATGCTGGTCCAACCAGTGCCAGGTTTTCACAGAAAATATGTTGTGATTTAATTTTATGAGATCTTCTTTCAGTGAAACACATGCACAACGATGCCAAGTCATCTATCAAAAAAATGTTCATACGTACAAGATTGCACACAAGGGTTTCATGATACCACAGTGCGTCGCAATGCTGCCTCACAGCATCAGGGACCTGGGCTCAATTCCACCCTTGGGAAATGATAATGGGAACTGCAGATGCTGGAGAATCCAAGATAATAAAATGTGAGGCTGGATGAACACAGCAGGCCAAGCAGCATCTCAGGAGCACAAAAGCTGACTTTTGGGCCTAGACCCTTCATCAGAGAGGGGGATGGGGTGAGGGTTCTGGAATAAATAGGGAGACGGGGGAGGCGGACCGAAGATGGAGAGAAAAGAAGATAGGTGGAGAGGAGAGTATACGTGGGGAGGTAGGGAGGGGATAGGTCAGTCCCGGGAAGACGGACAGGTCAAGGAGGTGGGATGAGGTCAGTAGGTAGGAGATGGAGGTGCGGCTTGGGGTGGGAGGAAGGGATGGGTGAGAGGAAGAACAGGTTAGGGAGGCGGAGACAGGTTGGACTGGTTTTGGGATGCAGTTGGTGGAGGGGAAGAGCTGGGCTGCTTGTGTGGTGCAGTGGGGGGAGGGTACAAACTGGGCTGGTTTTGGGATGCGGTGGGGGAAGGGGAGATTTTGAAGCTGGTGAAGTCCACATTGATACCATTGGGTTGCAGGGTTCCCAAGCGGAATATGAGTTGCTGTTCCTGCAACCTTCGGGTGGCATCAATGTGGCAGTGCAGGAGGCCCACGATGGACATGTCATCTAAAGAATGGGAGGGGGTGTAGAAATGGTTTGCGACTGGGAGGTGCAGTTGTTTATTGCGAACCGAGCGGAGGTGTTCTGCAAAGCGGTCTCCAAGTCTCCGCTTGGTTTCCCCAATGTAGAGGAAGCAACCCTGGGTACAGTGGATGCAGTATACCACATTGGCAGATGTGCAGGTGAGCCTCTGCTTAATATGGAAAGTCATCTTGGGGCCTGGGATAGGGGGTGAGGGAGGAGGTGTGGGGGCAAGTGTAGCATTTCCTGCGGTTGCAGGGGAAGGTGCCGGGTGAGGTGGGCTTGGAGGGGAGTGTGGAGCGAACAAGGGAGTCATGGAGACAGTGGTCTCTCCGGAAAGCAGACAAGGGTGGGGATGGAAAAATATCTTGGGTGGTGGGGTCAGATTGTAGATGGCGCAAGTGTCGGAGGATGACGCGTTGTATCCGGAGGTTGGTGGGGTGGTGTGTGAGAACGAGGAGGATCCTCTTTGGGCGGTTGTGGTGGGGGCGGTGTGTGAGGGATGTGTTGCGGGAAATGCGGGAGACACGGTCAAGGGCATTCTCGACCACTGTGGGGGGAAAGTTGCGGTCCTTGAAGAACTTGGACATCTGGGATGTGCGGGAGTGGAATGCCTCATCGTGGGAGCAGATGCGGCGGAGGCAGAGGAATTGGGAATAGGGGATGGAATTTTTGCAGGAGGGTGGGTGGGAGGAGGTGTATTCTAGGTAGCTGTGGGAGTCAGTGGGCTTGAAATGGACATCAGTTACAAGCTGGTTGCCTGAGATGGAGACTGAGAGGTTGAGGAAGGTGAGGGATGTGCTGGAGATGGCCCAGGTGAACTGAAGGTTGGGGTGGAAGGTGTTGGTGAAGTGGATGAACTGTTTGAGCTCCTCTGGGGAGCAGGAGGCGGCGCCGATACAGTCATCAATGTCACGGAGGAAGAGGTGGGGTTTGGGGCCTGTGTAGGTGCGGAAGAGGGACTGTTCCACGTAACCTACAAAGAGGCAGGCATAGCTGGGGCCCATGCGGGTGCCCATGGCCACCCCCTTAGTCTGTAGGAAGTGGGAGGAATCAAAAGAGAAGTTGTTGAGGGTGAGGACGAGTTCGGCTAGGTAGGTGAGGGTGTCGGTGGAGAATTTGTACATTCTCCCTGCATCTGCGTGAATTTCCTCTTGGTTCTCCAGATTCTTCCCACAGTCCGAAGATCTGCAGCTTAGCTGGATTGGCCATGCTGAATTGCCCAAAGCCTCCAGGGATGTGAAGGCTAGACGGATTAGCCACGGTAAATGCAGAGTTACAGGGATAGGGTGAGGGGGTGAGTCTGGATGGGATGGTCTTCACTGTCTCAGCGCGGACTCAATGGTTTATATGGCTGCTTCCACAATGTCCAGATTCTATGATTCCTATTGTATATGAAGTGAAAATAGAATATCCCAAGCTATTTACATGTATTACATTTTAAATAGCACAGAAATGGATATTAGAAATATAAACCTATCACTTAACTGTGCTGAAACATCAGGAAGACCTTTCTTCCTTCTCACATCTATAGGTTTGACTTAACTGCTTATTTCAATTCCTGGTCATGAGAGTGTGATTCCTCTCTCTCTCTCTCTCTCTCTCTCTCTCGAATTCACAGAAATATACTGAAGGAATGTCAGCTTCAAGTATCACATTCAAGATTCTAGCCAAAAGGCTTAGGCTCTGGAATTTTGAACTTAAACCCCTCAAACTCTTCCTAATTACTTCCTAATCATTCTTCGTTCCTTTCTCATCATTTTGAACTGACTCCTTTTTTGGAACATTATAAATCGTGCCTGTTTTAGTCTTCATGGCTTTCAATATCCAGGGTTTTCAAACTTGTTTGTATTTTTCGAATCACAGGGTTATAGGTTCATCAAGATGAATTGAACAAAAAAGGCCCATCAGCCTGTTTTAGTCTTCATGGCTTTCATTATCCAGGGTTTTCAAACTTGTTTGTATTTTTCGAATCACAGGGTTATAGGTTCATCAAGATGAATTGAACAAAAAAGGCCCATCAGCCCATCATATGTGTGTTGTTCAAAAATCACCACCAAACTATTCTAATGACATTTTTATTTATTCATTCATGGGATGTGGGCACTGCTGGCTAGCCAGCATTTATTGCTGTTCTGTTATTACTCTTCAGCAGGCATTGAACAGCTGCCTTGTTGAACCACTGCAGTCCTTGTGCTGTAGGCAGACCCAAAATGCCTTCAGTGAGGGAAACCCACGATCTTAGTCAAACGACTGTGAAGGAATGGTGATGTGCTTCCCATTCAGGATGGTGATTGGCTTGGAGGGGAACTTGCAGGTGGTGGTGTTCTCATATATCTGTTGCCCGTATCCTTCAGCATGGAAGTGGTCATGGGTTGAGGAGGCACAGTCTGAGGATCTTTGGTGAATTTCTGCACTACATCTTGTCGATAGTGCAAACTGCTGCCACTGTGTGCTTGTGATAGAGAGAATGGATATTTGGGGATGTGATGTCAATCAAGTGGATTCTTTGTCTTGGATGGTGTAAAGCTTCTTGAGTGTATTTGGTGCTACACCTTTCCAGGGGAGTATTCCATCAAACTCCAGACTTGTGCCTTGTACATGGTGAACAGAGTATGGGGAGACAAGAGGTGAGTTACTCTCCACAGTATTCCAAGCTTCTGACTGGTCTTGGAGCAATTGAGTTGATGTGGCAAGTCCAGCAAAGTTTCTGGTCAACAGTAACACCAATGATGTTTGTACTAGGGCTGGGGGAGGGTTCAGTGATGATAATGTCATTGAGTGTGAAGGAGCTATGGTTAGATGTTCTCTAAGTGGAAATAGTCACATTTGCATCACACAATCATCACTAATCTTCCCAAATCTGGTTATTGTTCAGATCTTGTTGCATTTATGCATGAAATGTTTCTGAGCACTTTGCAATAAATGGCTTATGACCCCACTATTGGCTGTATGATGGAGAGAAGACCATTGATGAAGCAGCTGAAGATGGTTGGGTCAAGGATACCACCCTGAGGAACTCTTGATGAGATTTCCTGATGGGATGTCCTGGAGCTGAGGTGACTGACTTCCAACAATCACAGACATTGTCCTCTGTGCCCTTTCTGACTCCAGCCAATGGAGATTTTTGTTCCTGATACCCATTGATTCCAATATTGCTCAGGATCCTTAATGCCACACTCAGTCAAATATGGCCGTGGTGTTTTTAGGGCTGTCACTTTCATCTCATTCCTGGAATGCTGCCCTCCTCTCCATGTATGAATGAAGACTACAATCATTTTCCAGAATTTGGCCCATTTTTTAATTGGTTGTATCCTTTCTATGGTCTTCTTCTCACTGACATCATATCGTTAGATTTTCTATAGCAAATATATATCGTACATTAGCCAATGATATCAAAACCATGTGCAGTATTGCAGTTGAGATCTCATCAAACCCTTTCCACTTGCATGGCTTATTCATCATGTTTAATGAAGGGTAAAATGCTGCTTTATTTCTTAAATGTTCATTTTCAGAAATTGTGCAACTGCGTCAAAAATATGACTTTTCAATGTCCCAGTATGCTTTCCTGGAATGAGGAATTTTGATGCCTAGGAAGTTAAAGAACGCATTATCAGAAGCTAATTTGGTGAAATTATATCTGCAAAGATAAATGACTGAGTACTGAGGATACTTGTGTCTGCTGGAGTACCAAGTCTATAGTATTAAAGTATTTTATCTTATTGAGATTGGAAGTAGCTATGACAACGGACCTGTTTATCAATACCTAACTGCGGGATGAGGTAAGCATGGATTGGTGCAAATTAAGGATGCACGATGTGGTCATTGTGATGATTCCAGCTGATGTCTGCTTTTAGCCAGAAAAAATCTGTTCTCAGTTCAGAATTTGACTTGATAGTTGTAGTTTTATTTGTTTGGTTTTAACAAAACGTCATCTCACGAAAAACACAGTATAACTACAGATTTTGCTTTATAACAAACTAAGTGCATGTCAAAAGAACAAAGATCAAATAGGACAAGGAAAACTTTGATTTTAAAAGATTTTAAGCACGCAGTAAAATGTATGATCCAATTAATCTCAAAAGACCTTTTATAAATAGGTAAGAAAGAAATTAGCTTTGAGTAGAAACCAAAACAAAATCCCAATGCAATTTCCAATGCACCATACATATAATACAATGCAGATCAACTGCATCTAACATATTGGCAGGTTTAAGCTGGTTGCCATGAAAAATTCTGGACTGAATAACTCCTTCCTGGAGCGATCACACATCTGAGCTCATCTGAACTAAGTTAATTTGGATATTTTGGTTATCCCAACACTTCTATTTTTTTTAACTAACACAAATTATGCACTTCAAAGTCCTCTAATTCACTATATCTATCAGTTCCTGATGATGAACATTTCATATTACATCCAACATAATAATGTGTAGAGCTGGATGCACACAGCAGGCCAAGCAGCATCAGAGGAGCAGGAAAGCTGACATTTCAGGCCTGGACCCTTCTTCAGAAGCTCTCCGATGTACAGGAGGCCACGTTGGGAGCAACGGATAAAATGTGCCATGTTAGCAGATCTGTTTAATGTGGAAGGTTTTCTAGGGGCCTAGGATGGGGGTGAGGGGAGAGACATTGGGGCAGGTGTACCACTTCCTGGAGTTGCAGGGGAAAGTGCCAGGACTGGGGAATGGACGAGGAAGTGATGGAGAGATGGTCCCTCTGAAAGGCAGATAAAGGTGTGGAGAGAAAATGTCCCCATAATTTCCCCTCCACAGTGGTCTAAATTGCCAATTGTGTTTCCCACAACTCATCACTCACACCCCCTCCCCACAATAACAACAAAGGCAGAATCCCCCTCATCCTCACGAACCTTTCCACCAACCTCCAGATTCAATGCATCATCCTCTGTCATTTCTGCCACCAGCAATCTGGCCCCACTATCAAGGACATTTTCCCCTCCCCACCCTTATCTGGTAGTAGGAACAATTACAATATTTAAATAGCACGTAGATGGGTACATGAAGAGGAAGTGTTCGAAGGGAGATGTTGGCAAATGGGACGAGACTAATTTAGGATATCTGGTCGGCATGGATGAGTTGGACAAATAGTCTTTGTCCATACTGCACAGTTCTACTCTATTCCTAATGGTGCTAATTTGGAAGGAATCTATGACAAACAAAAGTCCACAACTGCAAAGAATCTATTCATCCTGTGCCATGTTTTGTAAAGTATTTTAGTAAAGCAATTGTCATGGTTAAAAAAGAAACTTCCAAGTCAATTATTAACTTCAGATACTGATTTTTTTAAAAAAATGAACAGTACCACAAAATCAGAAACTTGAGCTCGCACTGAACATTATATATATTTAAATCCTACATCAAAAATGTAGGACTGAATAAAGAATAACTTGAGTGGAAGCATATACCTGCTTTATTTAATGTAATAATGTAAAGCTCGACATTTTTTGGAGTAAAACAATCAACAGTACATTTTTCAAATTATGAATGACACTAGTCTGAAACTGGAGTAGCTGCAGGACTACAGAAATGCAAAGGAAAAGGATGATTGTAGCAATTAAATGGTCTTGACTTGTCAAGGTCATTATTTCTGAGATGCTGCAAGGAACTTTACAGTGAAGTGCTTTGATGTCTTGTGTTGGCAGCCAAACAGGTGGGTCATCAAGGGATATTGGTATGAGCATTGGATGGACAGAGCATTACTATTTGTTGCATGCACTTTAACAGTCATGTTTGAGTTGAAAAGATGAACAATTAACAAAGTCAAGTAGGCATTGGCACAGCGGTCATGTTCATGGTCTAATAATTCATTGGACCAAACTAATGTTCTGTGATCTTGAGTTAAGATTCCATGATGACAGAAGGAGAAAACTGAATCCAATTCAAGAATCCAGAATTTAAAGTTAGCCTAATTGTGATCGTATAACACTTTTGACTTTTGTAAAAGGTATTGGGATCATTAATGTCATTACAGAAGGAAATGTGCAATTCTTATTCGCTCGAACCTAAATGTGATTCAAGGCCCAAAGTCATGTTATTGACTCTTAATGGCGCTCTAAGCATTCCGCACAAGTTAAGGTGCAATGAGGAGTGGGCAATAATTGTAGCCAATTATCACTTAGGCCTATTTAGCTTCCCAAAAGAGAAAAGAAAGACATTAGTACATATGCAGAACAAAAATAACATTGACAGGATTGATAAAATCAGCATTATTGCTTGAATGATAGTGAATGATCAAATCAAATTAAAAAATGAAATAAAACATTAACAAATTAAAAAGAATAAAACAATAAACAACTGAAACATATGTTTGACACAGTAAAAACCATCCTACATTGAAAAAAAATGAAAGAATATGAAAACATCGGTATTTTCATGATGTAACAGTAAAAAGATGAGAAAACTCTGTCAATGTAGTTTTTTTGAGAAAGCTACTAAAAAAACAATGATATTTACTTATTCTGTGAAACATAGCAGAGAGTTCAAGAGAATGATAGGTTTAATAGTTTGAATGAAGCCAGTTGCCGCATCAAATGTGACATGTTAGGCAAGTTTGGTGGCAAAATAGATTTGGTCCATGAGGCATTAAAGGAAGATAAGAAGTTAATGACAACTTTTTGAAAGCAGTGAAAAGCCACACAGAGGACTGCACCAGACAGAAATCATACAAAACACCCAATAATGCCAATATCACTTGATATTGTGAGTGCATCTTTAAATTTGGCTGCTGGTCTTCGCCGCTGTATACAATGGAGTTGCAGTTTTGTGTTCTGGTTCCAAGGTTAACTTGGAAGCTTTTCAAATTCATAACAACGCAAGTCAGCTGGCTTTTTCTCATGCTGTCTTTGGTCTGTAAAATTACATTGAAAGTAATCCATTTTTGCCTCAAATTTCATAAAATGCGAAGAATTTTTCAGTTATCCAGAAAACAAATGATTGTAATAAAGAAAATAATTACTGTATTCAAACATATGAACAGAAAAGTATCTCTAGATATATTGTTCTTTTAATCCTGGGGCTTAGAAACTTTCACATCCTTTGAGTAGACCATTTTAAGATCACTAAACATTAATCTATCTTGTGCTGTCTCTTGTTTCTTCTGGTAAGTTAAAGTTTAGCATTCAAGAATTTATCTTTTCTGGAGTTAAGAATCAATGTTCCTTTAGTAACCAATGAGAATTACTTCATCTCCTTGAGTTTACTACAGCATGCTGTTACATTGTTAATCATTGAACGCTTCTGTATCCAGTCTCCTTCTCTCCACTGGGCAAAAATGAAAGTTGCCTCATTGGCTGATGATGTGAAGGTGCTGGTGTCGGATTTGTGTGGACAAAGTCAGAAACCCCACGACACCAGGTTATAGTCCTCAACAAAACTCCTCCAGAAAAGTATCCCTAACACACTCTGAAAGTCATTCTTCACAACTTTAGTGCTTGTTAGTTTGTAAAGCCTATGTCTTGATTGAATCCAGCCATGACTGTTGCAAAACCTATGCACTGCATTTCACTGATCTTTTTATTTTGCCCTTACTTCATATTACTAGTGGTGTTTCTGGCTTATAAGCTCTCTGCAGATGTTTCATCCTGCTTGCTCTTGAGATGCTGCTTGGCCTGCTGTGTTCATCCAGCTTCACAC
Source organism: Stegostoma tigrinum (assembly GCF_030684315.1). Classification (NCBI taxonomy): domain Eukaryota; kingdom Metazoa; phylum Chordata; class Chondrichthyes; order Orectolobiformes; family Stegostomatidae; genus Stegostoma; species Stegostoma tigrinum. The sequence continues at coordinate 2,447,985 of NC_081369.1, forward strand.
TTTATTATCTTGGATTCTCCAGCATCTGCAGTTCCCATAATCACTATTACAGCAAAATAGCTTGTTTTGTTGAGGAGGGAAACAGCATTATTCAGTTAAAAAAGGAGCTGTTATGAATGTGTTTTTGTTTCTGTCAGAAGTCACAGGAAACTAGGTTATAGTTTGACAGGGTTTGTGGAGTCACAAACTTTCCAGCAGCTGCACCTTCATCAGGTGAAAATGACCTGAGGAAGGAGCATCCCTCACAAATCTTGTTACTTCAAACAAACCTGTTGGACTATAACCTGGTACGTGTGACTTCTGACTTTGTCTCCACCCCATTCCATCACTGGCACCTCAATTTTATAACTTGTTCTTGCACAGCGAAATGCCTGGAAAACCATTGAAAACACGACGATGTAGTAAAACAGCGTGCAACATTAGATTTAGAATGGTATTAATGTCGGGCACTTTGCCCCATTCATTGGACTAAAGCTACTGGGCATGAGACAGGTGCCGTGGAACAGGAGATAGAGCTCTAAGTTTCTGCACCTACACAGGGCACAAACCCCACCTCTTCCTCCGGTACATTGATGACTGTATCGGCGCCGCCTCTTGCTCCCCAGAGGAGCTCAAACAGTTCATCCACTTCACCAACACCTTCCACCCCAACCTTCAGTTCACCTGGGCCATCTCCAGCACATCCCTCACCTTCCTCGACCTCTCAGTCTCCATCTCAGGCAACCAGCTTGTAACTGATGTCTATTTCAAGCCCACTGACTCCCACAGCTTCCTAGAATACAACTCCTCCCACCCACGCTCCTGCAAAAATTCCAGCCCCTATTTCCCAATTCCTCCACCTCTGCCGCATCTGCTCCCACGATGAGGCATTCCACTCCCGCACATCCCAGATGTCCAAGTTCTTCAAGGACCGCAACTTTCCCCCCACAGTGGTCGAGAATGCCCTTGACCGCGTCTCCCGCATTTCCCGCAACACATCCCTCACACCCCGCCCCCGCCACAACCGCCCAAAGAGGATCCCCCTCATTCTCACACACCACCCCACCAACCTCTGGATACAACGCATCATCCTCCGACACTTCCGGCATCTACAATCCGACCCCACCACCCAAGACATTTTTCCATCCCCACCCTTGTCTGCTTTCCGGAGAGACCACTCTCTCCGTGACTCCCTTGTTCACTCCACACTGCCCCCCAACCCCACCACACCCGGCATCTTCCCCTGCAACCGCAGGAAATGCTACACTTGCCCCCACACTTCCTCCCTCACCCCTTATCCCAGGCCCCAAGATGACTTTCCATATTAAACAGAGGTTCACCTGCACATCTGCCAATGTGGTATACTGTATCCATTGTACCCGGTGTGGCTTCCTCTACATTGGGGAAACCAAGCGGAGGCTTGGGGTCCGCTTTGCAGAACACCTCCGCTCGGTTCACAATAAACAACTGCACCTCCCATTCGCAAACCATTTCCACTCCCCCTCCCATTCTCTAGATGACATGTCCATCATGGGCCTCCTGCAGTGCCACAATGATGCCACCCGAAGGTTGCAGGAACAGCAACTCATATTCCGCTTGGGAACCCTGCAGCCCAATGGTATCAATGTGGACTTCACCAGCTTCAAAATCTCCCCTTCCCCCACCGCATCCCAAAACCAGCCCAGTTCGCCCCCTCCCCCCACTGCACCACACAACCAGCCCAGCTCCTCCATTCCACCCACTGCATCCCAAAACCAGCCCAGCCTGTCTCTGCCTCCCTAACCTGTTCTTCCTCTCACCCATCCCTTCCTCCCACCCCAAGCCACACCTCCATTTCCTACCTACTAACCTCATCCCACCTCCTTGACCTGTCCACCTTCCTTGGACTGACCTATCCCCTCCCTACCTCCCCACCTATACTCTCCTCTCCACCTATCTTCTTTTCTCTCCATCTTTGGCCCGCCTCCCCCTCTGTCTCTATTTATTCCAGAACCCTCACCCATCCCCCTCTCTGATGAAGGGTCTACGCCCGAAACGTCAGCTTTTGTGCTCCTGAGATGCTGCTGGGCCTGCTGTGTTCATCCAGCCTCACATGTTATTACCAGAGCTCCAAGTACTGCCATCGCCAAAGTCCTTCAGGAGAGGAAAGGCAGTGTGAAACTCACATGTTTAATGTATATCTCTGTAGTTTAACATAACCATTTAACCTTCATACATATGTGCATACATTATACACTCACACATTAATTCATATTATTAATTACTAATTCATGTATTTCAACCCAATAAATTACCTTTATACTGAAGCACACACATCTTCTTGTCATTATTTTGATCAGACCTACAAGAACAAGTTAGGGACTTTCAGCCTAAAAAGGCATTGGGCATTGTAAGCGGCATCTGAGCAAAATATTCAAGAAGAGGACACTTTGTTGGAACATTCAGTGTCCCGGGACAGTCCTTTCATGATTAGTTCAGTGTGTTACGTTGTCTGTAGCTGATAAAGGGATTAGGAGCAGAATCCCAAGGGATGACTTTGTGCCATGAAGGGCTGTCTGGGGGAAAGGGGTTTCCCAAAGCAAACCAAGGATATCACCCACATGGGGTAGATCCTGCTAAGCGGCCTCCCGTATGCTGCCCCGGGAAGTGTAAGATTTAAAGCAGGCGAACTGGACATTGACCGCTGTGCTGCCGAGGGCGTCTCGGACTGTTCAGGAAAGAACAGATAAAGCCGAGAAGAATCAGACCAGTAGAGGCTGCAGAGATAACAGGAACTGCAGATGCTGGAGAATGAGATAACATGGTGTGGAGCAAGATGAACACAGCAGGCCAAGCAGCATCTGAGGAGCAGGAAAGCTGACGCTTCGGGCCTAGACCCTTCATCATAATTTTCTGACGAGGGGTCTCAGCCCGAAACGTCAGCTTTCCTGCTCCTCAGATGCTGCTTGGCCTGCTGTGTTCATTCAGCTCCACACCTTGTTATCTCCATAGAGGCTGAAAATTGACCACAGTCCAGCCAAAAAAAAGTGGGTGAGCCAGGAAAAACAAACTGGAAAGCGAATACAGCTAAAATTCGCTTTTCATTAGCTTCAATTGATCAGGTCCCCAATCACTAGGATTGCTATTCATCCAGTTTGGTGTATGTACAGACTGATGGCGAAGGAGTCCCTAATGATGATAATGTGGCCCGTAGCTTGCCCGTTTGCAACTAATACAGCTAAGGGGCATGGCCAGCAGACCCCCACAGCATGCTTGCATTGTGCGGGATTACCCACTGACAGGATTGTAGGATTTGGGAAAAATATTCCATGAGAAAGCAGAGCACTGGGAGTTTGGATAACCCGGCTGTGGGGCTCTGTGGTGTCTAATGCTTCTCTCAATAATGAGGAGCCTTCTCAACATACACAGCCACACAGAATGCTGTACATGGAGAACAGTGAACAGGAACATTAGTTGTATGGACACATGGAACAGTGAGAACTAACTGCCTGTACACCATAGATTGGGAGCAAGAAGCTGTCCAGTGATGTACAATGTCACAGGGAAGTCCCCAATTCCGGAGTTGGCTGCACAAACGGGATTGATTGCTAACAATCTCCAGGGATGGACCAAGAAGATTTCACAACCCGAATGAGAAACTAGCTCATGCATAATGAACCATCTCATCTCAGAGGCAAGCTGCTGGCGATGTTGGGGCCAGCTCAGGCAGACCAGTCAGTGAAGTTGTAATGTTGTTTGGACAGTTAGTTGATGCAGAAGTACACCAAGCATAATGCAGGAGAACGGCGACAAGGGAAACCCAGGAAAGGACAGGTAATGAAAGAAGAAAATCAGCAAAATGAGATCTTTACTGCTGTGTGGGAAACAGGCACTGACAGGTCCGAAATAGACAGAAAATGCATGGCATCACCATCAGTGCCATATGTTCCTTCTGGAAGAAGATTTGCAAATCCGTAAGGGTCCAAAGGGGACACCGACTCCTCCCATGGTGTGAGACACCAATTCTGATTGAGATGCTCCTTCCCAGAAAAGAAAGGATACACCAGAGTTCCTTCTGCACCCTACATGAGAGGAATTGGACCAGATGTGGAGAGTGAGTTATCCCCTGGACTGTAAAGATGGCCAGGCCACTGAGCTGTGACTAAAATGGCAAGCCATACATCCCTATCACAATTCATTGGAGAAATGGAAATAAATAGCAAGTTATGGTCTTATCCAATACCATCCAGACATGTCAGAACTAAAATGGCTGTAAATAGATTCAAGAGAGCAGAAAGGCCAACATTGCAGGTACTGGTGTGATTGGCATTGCGAAATTGACCACCGGGGATGCTGTCTGTGTCAATATGGAACGTAAATGGAAATACTATAGGAGTGGATGTTGTGATGGGTAAGGACTCTAATAGCAACAATTTTTTGGCACATTGAAGTGAAGTGGGTACCCCAATACATTCCAGTCCCTTCACAAATTGTTAGCACTAAGCAGTATTGAGGGCAGAAGGAGATCACAGACACTATTGAAGGGTCAGTGACAGTAAGGGTTGCATGATCTGTTATCTTCCTGTATAACAGCCTTGTATGGCCAGTAAAGAAACTGGACAGTAAAGATGGCCAATCACTGACTGTTGAAGCAACACGCACCACTAATTGTCATCAGCTCTCCCAGATATTGTAACATTACTGGAGTTAGCGTCATTGGGAACTGATGAACAGTATGCCATAGGTGACCACACTCATGCTTTCTTCTCCACTGCCCTTGATGAGAATTCACAGAATCAGCTTCCTTTCAGATGGGAGGGCAGAGAGCACACAGTTTGTGGTTGCAAGGGGCCTACCTGCACAGCCTAACTCTCTGCCATGGTTTAATAGCCAGGATCTGGAGACGTTTTCTCTCTCCAGTGATATAACAGCCTTTTATATTGATGATATACTGATACATGGCTCTTTAGAAGGCCCAATCATCATTGACATAGCAACTTTGACTCAGCTTCAGTTTAGAGGCTCAAAATTTATTCCTAAGAAAACACAGAAATCTAACAGTGTTATTTGCTGAGAATACAATGAGCCAGGTAGAGCGTGTGATTTCTGACAAAATGGGAAAAAAATCAGTGAGCTGCAAGCCTGGACCATGAAAGAAATGGCCCAAAGCTTCATGGCGATTTTCGGTTATTGAAGATGCACATCTTTACAACTCAATTACACCTCACCACTCTCCTGGTTTCTTACTATGACTTTGGGATACAGTTCCTGAGGGCAATGTGATTAGCTGCTTAGTCAAAATGCAGCAGAGATAATGGGACACAAACCAACTTGGGGATGATTATGAGATAGTAGGAACTGCAGATGCTGGAGAATCTGAAATAACATGGTGTAGTGCTGGATGAACACAGCAGGCAAAGCAGTTCAGAGGAGCAGGAAGGCTGACATTTTGGAGCTAGACCCTTCTTCAGAAAGTTTCCAGAGGGAGGAGGGTAACTTCTTCAGTGTAGGCATCCTTAGAAGAGGATTCTCAGTGGGGTTAAAGTTGTTTCAGAGATAGTAGGAACTGCAGCTGCTGGAGAATCTGAGATAACATGGTGTACAGCCAGATGAACACAGCAGGCCAAGCAGCATCGGAGGAGCAGGGAGGCTGACGTTTCAGGCCGAGACTCTTCTCCAGAAATTTTCTTTCAAAAATTTCCCCAAGAAATATTGGGGACGATTATGGTTGATCTTTAATCCAGGCCTATTAAATGCCATGCAGTTACACCATCTTCGGTAGTTTTATAACATTTGTACTCCAGTGTTCAAACCAAATATTGTTTTTACTGTGACAGTGGGGATGACGATTGGAAATAATTTAACTTCCCATTGTCGCTCTGAATACAGACCATTAATGCAACAGAGGAGGGGCAAGAGAGATGCACTCCTGACTATTCTCGGCTGAGCAGAAGCAGGAATACATTGATTAACTTCCATGGGTATTGAAACGCTACAATATAAAATTGTTGAAGCTGGGCAACGAACCAAGGAAGCTATTAAACTACTTGTTATGTGGACAAAATCATTAGCCTATAGAGATTTAGCCAGTTGTTTTTGACTGACATGGTTTGGAAGTTTACTTCTAGCACAACCTAGGAAATACATCAGGCCTAGATAAATCCGAGTGCCCAAGCTAACCGAATGCATTGTAAGCTGCTCCCACTATACAGTTTAGCACAAGGAAATGAAGTGACCAATGTACTGAAATCCGGACATTTGTTGTCTTGGAAAGAATTATTTCACCTCACCATTATGAACTTAACACTTCTACCTGCTTTAGTAAAGAGTTATTGCAATGCCACAGTACAGAAAGCCTATTCTTTGTATTTCTTTAATTTAATGCAGCAGCAAACATGATGCCAGTTTATCACCTGACCTCATCTGTTTCAGGCATTTGTGTTTTATGGCACATGGCTGGATAACAACAATGAGACCCATTAGGAACAATAACCAGAAGGCCTGGTATGTCCCTTATATATTCCCTATCATTGAAACATCGAGCAATCATCTGTGAAATTGGCCTAAACCATATGTTTGATTCCTGCAGTGATATTGTCTACCTTAATGATAAGGGACAGGAACCATCCACCAAGCTCTTTCGGGACAAAATATATGCTTTCTATGATTAAATTAGATATAAACACCACATAATCTAAGAATGGGAGGCGATAACTGTGTACTAAGTCAGGTATCTGCACATGTGATGTTTTCTTTGCCAGGCATCACAGATTAGTTCTCACTTGGCAACGGGACACCATTGCTTTTTATAGCAAGAAACTGCCATGACATACAGCCATGATCAACTGATTCACAAGGCACACAATTTAGGAACTCATACTATGCATCATTAGTGGGTCATATTTAACGGGTGGTCACCAAAATCCTCAGCAGTACTCCCAGCATTATGGTATCCAAATGTTTATATTATTGTTGATTGTTTGTTTCTCATTTTTATGTACCTGTGTAATGGCCTGTAAACTATACCACAAGTAGAAAGAACTTGAAGATATTGAGCTGCATGTATATGCTTGTATAAGGTTTTGATGAGCTGTTTTGAAAACATGAATGGGTGTTGTGTAGTGTGAGCTTAAAAATGACATCTCCAAACCAGGGTGAATCATTCAGAGTTAATTGGGCATTAAATTCAGTAATTCAAGACAAATGGAAAGTGACAGGTTTACTGTAAAAATGGCCTTCTTTGACTGAGCTGTAACGGCATGAGCTCAACTGGGTGGTTGGCCAAAGTCCCCTTCCAGTCTGAAAAGCTGTTTGAGAATCAGAGACAACACAGTGTAGAGTTGGAGAAACACAACAGACCACGCAGCATCACAGGAGCAGGAAAGCTGACTTTGGGGATCGGGACCCTGCTTTAGAATGGATGAGGGGAAGGGGGCTCTGAAATCAATAGAGAGAGCAGAAGTTGATAGCAGGTAGATAGTGGTGGGGATTGATCAGTGAGATGGGAGGAGCAGATAGTGGGAGTGAAGACGGACAGATCAATGAGGCTGGGACAAGAGGGGATGCTGGTCTTGGGATGAGGTCAGGGCTGGGGAGATGTTGAAGCTGGTAAAGTCCACATTGAGACCATTGGGTTGTAGACTTCCAAGGTGGAATGTGAGGTGCTATTCCTCCAGCTTCCGGGTGGCACCATTGGACACGGGTGGACGCCCAGCATGGACATCTTGTCCAGGGAGTGGGAGGAGAAATAGAATTGGTTCGGGACTGGGAGGTGTTGCCATTTGTTGCAGATTGAGCATAGGTGTTCTACAAAATGGGCTCCGAGCCTCCGCTAGAACTCACCGATATAGAGGAGGCCACATTGGGAACAACAGATACAATAGACCACATTAGCAAATGTGCAGGTGAACATCTGTTTAATGTGGAAGGGTTTTTTCAGGCATGGGATGGAGGTGAGGAGGAAGATGTGGGGTCAGGTGTAGCACCTCCTGCGATTGCAGTGAAAGGCGTTGGGGTGTTGGGGCTAGTGGGGAGTGTGGAGCAGATGAGGGAGTCATGGAGAGAGCAGTGCCCCAGGAAGGTGGGTAAGAGTGGGGAGAGAAATATATCCGTCATGGTGGGGTCAGATTGCAGGTGTCGAAAGTGGCAGAGAGTGATGAGTTGAATCCGGAGGTTGATGGGGTGGTATGTGAGGATGAAGGGTATTCTGCCTTTGTTGTTGTTGCGGGGAGGGGTGTGAGGACTGAGGTGTGGGAAACACAAAAGATGCGGGCGAGGGCATTTTCGACCACTGTGGGCGGGAGGGGCGGGGTAAGTTGTGGTCCTTGAAGTACGAAGACATCTGGGATTTCGGGAGTGAAATGCTTCTTCTTGGGAGCAGATGCGGCGGAGGCGGAAGAATTGGGGAGTAGGGGATCACATTCTTGCAGAAAGGTGGGAGGAGGTGTAGCCTAGGTAGCTGTTGGAAATCAGTGGGCTCTCTCCTATTACCAGCCCCTGCTCTCTATTTATTTCAGAGCCCCCATTCCTCCCCCATTTCTGAAGAAGGGTCCCAACTCAAAATGTCAGCTTTCCTGCTCCTCTGATGCTGCCTGGCCTGCAGTGTTCCTCCAGCTCCACACTGTGCTACCTCAGACTCCAGCATCAGCAGTTCTTACTATTTCCCAGTTTGAGAATCACTTCTTTTTAACATATATCTGAGTATTTAACCTAACCATTTAACTTTAACATGTAACCATAATTTAAAATGTCAGTTATAAATTCATATGTATATGAAGTATGAACAAAATAAATTAGCTCTAATAATGAGCGCTCTTGTCTTCTTATAATTATTTCAATCCAACGTTAAAATTGTCCATTAGATACTTTCGGCCGAACAAAACAGAAAGATTTGCTTGCACTAGGGAGGCTTCAGAGAGCTTCACCAGGATGCTGTCTGGTTTGGAACATTTTAGCTGCGAAGGATATATTTCCCTCCCCACTCTTATATGCCTTCCTGGGGGACCACTCTCTCTGCGACTCCCTCATCTGCTCCACACTCCCCACTAGCCCCACCACCAACAACAACTTTCCCTGCAATCCTAGGAGGTGCTACACCTGCCCCGCATCTCCCCCCTCACCTCCATCTGAGGCTCCAAAAATCCCTTCCACATTAAACAGATGTTCACCTGCACATTGGCTAATGTGGTCTATTGTATTTGCTGTTTGCAATGTGGCCTCCTCTATATTTGTGAGGTCAAACGGTGGCTCAGGGATCACTTTGAAGAACACCCACACTCACTTTGCGACAAATGGCAACACCTCCCAGTCCCGAACCACTTCAATTTCCACTCCCACTCCCTGGACGACATGTCCATCCTGGGCATCCTCCAGGAGAAGTGCAAACTGTTTTATTTGGAGCAGAGAAGTTTGAGGGGAGCCCTGATTGAGGTGTATACAATTATGAAGGAATAGACAGGTGGATTACAAGTGACTGTTCCCTTTAGTTTAAGGGTGAGTAACATAACGTCATAGTTTATAGAGGTAAAGTCAAGAGTTCCTGAGCACCATCAAAGACACCAAGATAGAAGAGGATGAAATAATGGTCTCCTTTGACATAACAGCCCTGTTCACATCCATCAGCATCAACCTGGCCGAAGAAACACTGATGACACTATTAGAAGAACAGAAGACACATACACCAGACACCACCAACCTCATCAGCAAGGACAACATCATCAAGCTAGTGGACCTATGCCTTACCACCCACTTCACTTTCAATAACAAAACCTACAGACAAACCAACGGAACACCTGTGGGACCTCCGATATCATGGTTCTTAGCAGAGGCAGTAATGCAGAGACTCGAACAAACAGCTCTGCCAATCATCCAACCCAAACTTTGGATCCGCTACTTGGATGGCACCTTTGTCATCACTAAACAAAACAAATTAGAGGAAACCTTCAAGACCATCAATAATACCCTTACTGGCAGAACATTCACAAAAGAGGAGGAAAACAACAACAAACTGCCATTCCTAGATGTCACAGTAGAGCGAACAGCCAATGGGGAACTTCAAACCAGCATCTACAGGAAAACAACACATACGGACCAAATACTGAACTACAGGAGCAACCATCCCAACACCCACAAATGAAGTTGCATTAGAACATTATTTCAATGAGCCACCACACACTGCAGCACAGAGGAACTACGAGGAGCAGAAGAAAATCACCAAACAGTGTATTCAAAAAGAACAGGTACCCAACGAACACAGTCCGCCAATTTCTCAGCAACAAACCCAAACAAACAGACAAAACCACAACCACTCTCCCCTACATCAAAGACATTTCCGAAATGGCTGCCAGACTACTCAGACCTCTTGGCATCATGGTAGCCCACAAACCCACCAACACACTAAAACAACAGCTTAAACGGCCCTATACAGACAACAGGCAAAACGAACATCATTTACAAAATACCTTGCAAGAACTGTGACAAACACTACATTGGACAAACTGGCAGAAAGCTAGCCACCAGGATACATGAACATCAACTAGCCACAAAACGACATGACCCACTATCACTCATATCCTTACATACAGATGAGGAAGGACACCACTTTGATTGGGACAACACATCCATCCTAGGACAAGACAAAAAGAGACATGCACGAGAATTCCTAGAAGCATGGCATTCCAACCGGAACTCCATCAACAAACACATTGATTTGGAGCCCATCTACCACCCTCTGAGAAAAAGAACAGGAAATGACATTACCAACCCAAGGAAACCTCAGCAGAAAAATAGAAAGCGGGACATAACACCAGCGCTTCACCAGAGGCTCACTGATGATGTTACCTAGTATGGTGACAAAACGTCTGAAAATGAACCTTCCAGCGCAGTGAGCAAACATACATCCAGAGCCTCAACCTGAGCTACAAATCTTCTCAAAATTCGCTAGTAAAGTCAAGAGGTTTAGAGCAATATGGAGAATTTATTTTTCACCGAGCGGGTATTGGGCATCAAAAATGCACTGCCTGGGAGGGTAGTGTAGGAGGGAAAACTATAGGGAATTTATGTGGACAAGCAATTAAAACGTGACAACTTTCACGGCTATGGAAAAGTGTTGGAAAATGAGATTAGAGTAAATAGGTGGGCTGCACCCAATGGACCAAAGTGATGTTTCTGTGCTGTATAACATGAAGATATTCTTCTCACAAATGGTAAGGACTACAGACGCTGGAAGCTAGAATCAGTAAATGTCAAGCGGGTAAAGCACAACAGGTCAGGCAACACACAAGCGGCAAGAAATTCAACGTCCTGAAGAAGAGATTAGGCCCGAAATGTTGACTTTCCTTCTCCTTGGATTCTGTCTGACCTGCTGTGCTTTTCCAGCACCACATTTATTGACTGATATTCTTCTCTATTTCTTTGTCACTCTTTACCGTATCCAGTTGTTCAATCTGACATTGAGCTTATCTTTGGAAATGAATTTGAATTTTATGTGTCTAATCTAAGTAATCGGACCTCTCAATGATGACTTTCGACTCTTGGCTGTTCTTTACATGATAAGATTTCAGAATAAGCTGAATAAAGAAAACCTTTAACCATGCAATAATATCAAATTTCGGGATTGACACAATCAGAGGGAATTGACTGTAGTAATCACTTTCTACTTCATCGACAATTTTATACGATGCCTGAAAGATTAACCAGCAATGTGTCATAGAATCTTACCTTCTTCTGAAACTGTGCAGCTGGCATTGCTGGAAATATGTTTGAAACGTGACATACTTGACACATGTAGATTGTGTCACTTCCAGGTATATTTGTAAGGAAAATCCAAGAGAGTTTAGCAAGCAGTATGCAAATAGTCCAACTCAGGAAGGTGCCGCACTGAACCTGGTGTTGGGGAATGCGCCCAGCCAGGTGGTTGAAGTTTCAGCAGGGGATTACTTTGGGAATAATGAACACAATCCCGTAGGTTTTAGAATACTGATGGACAAAGACAAGAGTGGTTCTAAAGGAAGAGTGCTAAACTGGGGGAAGGACAACAATAGCAAAATTCTGCAGGAGCTGGGGAATGTGGATTGGGAGCAGCTGTTTGAGGTTAAATCCACATTTGATATGTGGGAGGCTTTTAAAGAGAGGTTGATTAGGATGTAGGACAAACATGTCCCTGTGAAAATGAGGAATAGAAAGGGAAAGATTCAGGAACCATGGATGACAGGTGAAATTGTGAGATGAGCAAAGAGGAAAAAGGAAGTATACATAAGGTCTCGGCGACTGAAAACAGATGAAGCTTTGGAAGAATATCAGAAAAGTCGGACCAATCTGAAATGGGAATTAAAGAGGGCTAAAAGGGGTCATGAAATAGCTTTAGCAAACGGGTTGAAGGAAAATCCCAAAGCCTTTTATTCATACATAAGATACAAGAGGGTAACTAGAGAAAGGGTTGGCCCACTCAAACACAAAGGAAGGAAGTTATGCCAGGAGTCAGAGAAAATGAGTGAGATTCTTAATGAGTACTTTGCGTCAGTATTCACCGAGGAGAGGGACATGATGGATGTCAAAGTTCAGGATAGATGTTTGATTACTCTCGGTCAAGTTGGCATAAGCAGGGGAGAAGTGCTGGGTATTCTAAAAGGCATTAGGGTGGACGAGTACCCAGGTCTGGATGGGATCTATCGCAGGTTATTGAGGGAAGCAAGAGTGGAAATAGCTTAAAAGATATCTTTGCAGCATCCTTGAGCAATGGTGAGGTCCTGGCGGACTGGAGAGTTGCTAATGTTGTCCCCTTGTTTAAGAAGAGTAGCAGGGAATATAGACAGGTAATTATAGATTGGTGAGCCTGACATCAGAGATGGGGAAGCTTCTGAAGAAGACACTGTGGGATAGGATCTATTTACATTTGGAAGAAAATGGGCTTGTTAGTGATAGGCAGCATGGTTTTGTGCAGGGGAGGTTCCGTTTTACCAACTTGATAGAATTCTTTGAGGAAGTCACAAAGTTGCTGGATGAAGGAAGGGCCGTGGATGTCACATACATGGATTTCAGTAAGGTGTTTGATAAGGTTTCCCATGGTAGGCTGCTGGAGAAAGTGAAGTCGCATGGGGTCTATGCTGTCTAAGCTAGGTGAAATGGCAACTGGCTGGGCAATAGGAGACACAGAGTTGTAGTGGAAGGGAGTATCTCAAAATGGAGAACTGTGATCAGTGGTGTTCCACAGGGATCCGTGTTGGGACCACTGTTGTTTGTGATATACAGAAGTGATCTGGAGGAAGGTATAGATGGTATGATTAGCAAGTTTGCAGATGCCACTAAGATTGTTGGAGTAGTAGATAGTGAAGGGGACTGTTGGAGAATGCCACAGAATATAGATGGATTGGAGAATTGGGAGGGAAATAGCAGATGGAGTTCAATCCAAACAAATGTGAGGTGGTGCATTTTTGAATGTTCAATTCAAGAGTGAATTATGCAGTAAATGGAAAAGTCCTGGGGAAAATTGATGCACAGAGAGATCTGGGTGTTCAGGTCTGTTGTACCCTGAAAAAGGTCGATTGTACCCCTGGAAAAAAAAGGTCGATATGGTGGTCTAGAAGGCATATGGCATGCTTTCATTCATCAGACAGGGCATTGAGTACAAGAGTTGGCAGGTCATGTTACAGTTGTATAGGACACTGGGTCAACAACATTTGGGATACTGTGTACAGTTCTGGTCGCCACATTACCAAAAGTATGTGGATGCATTGGAGAGGGTGCAACAGAGGTTCACCAGAATGTTGCCTGGTATAGAGGGCACTAACTCTGAAGAGAGTTTGAGTAAATTATGATTATTTACAATAGAAAGCCATAGGTTGAGGGGAGATCTGATTGAGGTCTACAAAATCATGAGAGGTATAGACAGGGTGGATAGCGAGAAGCTTTTTTCCCAGAGTGGGGGACTCAATTACTAGGTGTCACAATTTCGAGGTGAGAGGGGAAAAGTTTAAGGGAGATATGCGTGAAAAGTTCTTCACGCAGAGGGTGGTGGGTGCCTGGAACGCGTTTCCAGAGGAGGTGGTCAAGGCAGGCACGATAGCGTCATTTAAGATGCATCTGGACAGGTACATGAATGGGCAGGGAGCAGAGGGATACAGATCCTTGGAAAATAGTCGACAGGTTTCGATGGAGGACCTTGGAGGGCCGCAAGATCTGTTCCAGTGCTGTAATTTTCTTTGTTCTTTGTTTATCGAAGTAACAGAAAGAAGTGGGCCAGAGTAGCTGCCGAAGCGGAACTGTTCCACGTATCCTACAAAGAGGGATTTCTGCGCTCTGTGTTGGTTGGGGAACAAAGAAACTTTCCTCGTATCATTCAAATGAATTTCCCGGCATATTTTTCACTGCTGCACACGTATGCAGTAAGGACCAGGGCACTATTTCAGCGATATTTCAAAGTATCTGCAACTTTTGCCGAAGGCTGTATCCTTCACCCGTTATTTTTACGCTCAAAACCCGAGAATCAAATATATTCTGAATGGAACTGTCCCTTTCATATGCTCCATGATCTGACTATGCCGTGCTGTAATGTATGAAAAAAAATTTGGACCCAAAAGCATTGGACTTAATGGGCCTTGCGACAGACATTCCTCCCGTCAAAAAAGGCTTCCACCGTTATCTGAGTGTTCTTTCCCAAAACAGTGACTGCTTGAAATTCTGTTCTACCTTCTGACGATTAACTTCTTGCAACTCGATTTGTTTTTATTTAAATCCACTTTAACGTCATCAACAGTGAAATGCCAGTTTGCATTGTGTTAGATTTCATTACATATTAAATGTCGTTAATTCGGTTCTGCAACTATCAGTTCTCCTTGGACTTAACCTGCATTGATTTCCCTCTGGAGCTTTATCCCAGTTCTTTCCGAGCTTCTGAGATCCAAGTCAGCATTCATCTTGTTGTTCTCTGTCAGCCTGTGTTTCGTATGTAAATACCAACATCTGGGGTTGAAATGCAACTTGTGTGATGGTAATTTACAACAATGGACGTGGTCACGTGGCTGTGAAAGGTGACATTTCCTGCTTATGTCATTATTCATTGTTCAAGCGGTCGATTTGCCAAAGTCTTGGCTGTTCTTGCATGAAAGGAAAGAAATTAAATATCGCAGTACCTGTGTTAATACTTAGCAAGAATTCACCTTTTATTTTGTAAATAGAGCTCGTTTAGTTATTGTTTTCTTAACTGCATTTGCAGAAACTTGTTGGGATGACAAGTTTGACGTCATTCTTAAGATACAATGTTAATTTCCTGTGTATCACCTTCCCACTCGTCACATATTGCCTTAAACTTCACGCTTCTGCATTAGTGTCTCATTCTGCAACATCCTTTCTAATTGATTCATTTGAGATTTTTTCATTTGAGCTGTGTTATTGAAGATTCATTTTTAGTTTCAATTCAAGTATCTCATTCTATATTATTTGAGGACTAGAACGTCGTTTTTTTTGCCTCTTCTATGACCATATCTAATATTTTCCTTTCACCTCCGAGATCAAAGGCTTTTTTTCAACGCTAGTCAGCCATCTCCTAATTACTTCCGTGTTTATCAATATATTTTACTTAAATTCCAATCACCTAACCATGCCATTCTGTCCAACAAATCACATCTATGACTGGGGAAACCAAGCGGAGGTTTGGGGACCGCTTTGCAGAACACCTCCGCTCGGTTCGCAACAAACAACTGCACCTTCCAGTCGCGAACCATTTCAACTCCCCCTTCCATTCCTCAGACGACATGTCCATCATGGGCCTCCTGCAGTGCCACAATGATGCCACCCGAAGGTTGCAGGAACAGCAACTGATATTCCGCTTCGGAACCCTGCAGCCCAATGGTATCAATGTGGACTTCACAAGCTTCAAAATCTCCCCCCACCCTGCATCCCAAAACCAGCCCAGCTCGTCCCCACCTCCCTAATCTGTTCTTCCTCTCACCTATCCCCTCCTCCCACCTCAAGCCGCACCTCAATTTCCCACCTACCAACCTCATCCCGCCTCCTTGACCTGTCCGTCCTCCCTGGACTGACCTATCCCCTCCTCACCTCCCCACCTATACTCTCCTCTCCACCTATCTTCTCCTCTATCCATCTTCAGTCCGCCTCCCCCTCTGTCCCTATTTATTTCAGAACCCTTTCCCCGTCCCCCTCTCTGATGAAGAGTCTAGCCCTGAAACGTCAGCTTTTGTGCTCCTGAGATGCTGCTTGGCCTGCTGTGTTCATCCAGCTTCACACTTCATTATCTTGGATTCTCCAGCATCTGCAGTTCACATTATCTCTCTCTCACATCTATGATTGTATTCTGAAACAAACCTTTTCGATACATTTTTCCCCTGTCTCATCAAATCCCAAGGCCCTTTATTCTGAAATGATTGTCGTGTCCCTCTCGAACTCGTAACTATGTTTAACTTCTGGAACATCTTTACTTATTTGCAACCTTACTCCTGCATTGTATGAAATTATTATACTGTCTCTTGATATTTGATTGTATCATACTCGTTTTAATTATGCAGACATGCAGGGAATTGACACATTGCGCCGATTCCACTCTGAGTTTTCTGCATGTTCCTAAATGAGAAGCAAATCAGATAGTAGACACCTTAATTCCGTTGCAACTACTACGTACTGAAATGATACAACCAGTATCACAGTGACATTGTCTCTGAATGGCCGAAGACGAATCAAGCAGTCGACATAAATTCTTCATTCATTCTGGTCAATTATACGCATCTGCGTCAAGAATAAATCCCATGATATAGATTGTTTACATTTTCAACACAACTATCAGGTTAATATGTGAAACTATCTGTTGCGTTCAGTGTAAACCATCACTCATATTGACATAGGTGAACGTTTGGACATTCCGCTTTGAGCAGTTGCAGAGGGGAGGATGGGGGTGAGCGGAATACTGAATTCTTTGTTCAGGCAGCAATCTGATCCTGCTGAAAAACAGACAAATAACTTCACTGCTCGTCATAACGATACTACCATTCTTGGTGGGCTCAGGTTCTCTTCCTGTCCTGTGCTGCTCTATGTTCTATCACCCAGAGGAGGGCGGATTTGGACCATGTGCAGGCAGATAGCATACGTTTTTATCGGTATGTTCGGCATCCACTTGGCGGGCTGAAGGGTCTGTTCCGCTACTGTGCTTGTCTACGTTTGATGTTTTCATGTGAGCGAGTCCGCCAGACAGACAGGGTGTCATTAATTTGGAGCTACCATGTGGGACAGGTTACTTAACCAGCGTTATCTCCAGTTTTGACATTTTTTTCCCCCTGAAGGTCGTTGCATTTGAAGTGATCCTCAATACTGGATGGTATAAATAGAATCTGATTCTTACCAATTCGCCTGAGTTTGTATACCACTGAGATGTTAATGTGATAACATCCCATTGATTTCTATGCTTCTATAAATTAAAGTAATTTATCTGCATTTGATTCCTATGCAGAGACTTTAATTTAGAGATGTAAACTCTTATCTACCTACACATAGGTATGCAGGCACTGCCCTGAAGCTTCCAGCCCAGCTGGGAATTCAGTGTAAAGTTTTTGTAATTCCTTTTCTCTTCACACATCGGTATGCAGACACTGTCTTAAGCTTCCTAACTGAATTAAAATTAGAATCAAAATGCTCCTGAGATGCTGCTTGGCGTGCTGTGTTCATCCAGCCTCACATTTTATTATCTTGGAATTCTCCAGCATCTGCAGTTCCCATTATCTCTGTTTCAAATAGAGTTAGGTGGAGAAAATTTGTAAAGGTGTGAAACTTCTGAAGCATGTAACTTCTGTCGCTGACAAAGGGGCCAGAGCACTGACTTTGTTCTAGCCAGACACACTGACAACTTGAAATCAGAATCTGCCCCGGACAACAACTCGAAATCGCCTCCTGCCAATAGCAGCTGCTTCACTAGCAATCGATATTATATCCTGGTCTTTTATGTTCTTGCTGCAATACTTGTTTGGTATCCTGTCTTTGTCTGATGTAGTAATTGTTTCATGAATCATGTCTTTTGTAAATTGTGAAATTGTTTTCTGTATCATGTCTTCTGTAAAGTATAAAAATCGGGGACTGTCCGCTGCTCGGGAAGAATTACTTGCGAGACTCTGCACTCTGTGCCGGGTTGAGTACAGTGATTCTCCACAGCTTGTACTTGCTTGGTAATAAAGGATTTGTGTTTTTCTAAACAGGTCAGTGTCTTGTTATTGCAACAAGTCCGTGAGGGTCTCCGAAAACGAAATTGACACCACAATGAGGGGTAATGTCAATCCACCCCCCAAACAACGGCAAATCGTTTGATAAGTTATGTCATTGTAACCCCTATGATTATCTGTGAGGATGAATATAATTTCGACATGTTTACAGCATTACAGAAAAATAATAAATCCCAACTTATTTCAGCTGCTACATTTTTTTAAGATTTAATTCGGGGAGAATAATTTGAATGAGCTTTATGTATGCGAGATACTGAATTATTTCATCTGATGATTCTAGTTTGCATCCAAAGTCAACACAAGAAAACAACTTGTGACAGATACATTGTAAACAGAGTGTGTTGGCATGATCATTCACACTTGAGTTCGCAGTCTCACTTTTGCTTGTGACAACCAATCCGTTTGAGGAAAGCTTTGCCTCGAGCAAAGAATCTGAAATCTGAAATTAATGGAAAGACAAACAACTGTGCGAAATAATCAGCCAAACTTGGTCACCTGCCAAAGAAGAAACGTTTGATGTCGGAAAACCCATAATAATAGGCCAGATTTTTTTAAAATTTCTTTCATTTCAGCGTATTTTATGTTCAACTGCTTGCATGAAATATCGAAAAGCTCCAAACTGAACAGGCATGAAGCAGTGGGAGCAATCAGCATCAACAACACATACACCACAACAATGTGTAAATTCGTGAGTAGGTACTCCATTCAGTAAACAGTCAAACCTCCGTGTCAACTCTGGTCCAACAGAGGTTACAGGAAAGCAGTTCAATCATGCCTAAAGGTAATGCACCAAACAGATGAAACTGCAGCAACATGTCAATTCTACAATGAACAAATGAGACAATATTCTGCAGTCATTGCACAACGAGGGGGGAAGTACTGGAGAAGAAAATAACCACCTGGCGAAGAGTCATCAATAATAGCGCCATTGGCCAAAAACCCCATGCACTGAGGGTGCGCATAGTATCGCGGAGTTGCACTTTGCTCCAGCGTCATGATAAACTTGGTCCAAAGCTGGTTGTTCGAGCTGAATTGCAGGTGCGAGGGCAAGGCGTCTATCCTTCGAATTAAGGGTGTATTTCACCGAATGTGGACTTGAGAAAATCTCCCAAAATTAACGTGACTGTTTGAAAGAGAATACGCCCTCCACTGCTTACTTGTATGTCTAAGGAGTATGGTTTTATTTTGTCGGAGGTGAATCTATTCAACTGTAGGGCGTAACTCCCGTTTGCCTTCAACTCACTTTTCGAAATAATTATCTTCAATTGTTGCATCGATCACTTAGATGCAAATTGACAAAATGCACTACCACTACCAGTGACTCCTCAGATATTGAATCCTTCAAAGGCTGAATGGAGAAATATTTGGAACGCATTCAGGTTTGTGGTCATATGTGACATCTATCATTCATCTCGCTGAAATGCTGGGCAATGCGCTCGCCAATTTAAAAAAAACTCCTGCCCCCGAAACCCTTTTAGTTTCAACAGCTTTGGCTAAGGGGAACAACCTTAATATCCCGGGCTATTATTGACTACGAATTGAATATGAACCATTGTGTCCCATAAGTGCTGTCACAACGGAACCGGATAATACTTTGGGGATACCACTGCATGAAACTCAATCCCAGATTCCCAGATCCTGTCCTATAACTGTAATGAACAGATAACAAATGAGTGGAACACTCTGCACTTGTCAGATTGACAATACGTGCCTGTAATTCATCCAGAACCTTTGGGCAGCTCCCCGTTAATCACTTCAAACATTAATGCCCATTAGATTCAGCAACGAAGTGTTTAGCGGAATTAGGCTAGTAAAATCCTTAAAACGTGCCCTGCGAGTCAATAATACCACGGCTGATCGCCTTTTGGTCACAACCCAGTTTTCCGATCTGTGCTCCTGAGCCCTGGCTGCAGTGTCTATCAGAAAACTATCGAACTGCACCTGAGATCTATTAAATGAGAAAACATCAACGGTATTCTAGGAATTTAATTCCACACATTAACTACAAGAGAAAAATTCTCCTCATGTCCGTCTTAAACATAAAACCTCCAGTTCTCAAACGATGTACCGCAGGTTTTGTCTCTGCTGAATGTGAAAACATTCTTCAGAAAGCGGTCAAGTCTAATCAGGACTTTGCATGTTTCAATCTGAACAGTTCTAAAACTTCCAAACTCGAATGGGTAAATCCCTAACCTTTCCACGCGCAATAACCGCTTTAATCGGGAATTAGTTGATTGCACGTTATCTGAACTGATTGTATCCTTTTTTACCCCCACACTGAGACGACAGTTCGAGACACAGTCTCACAAAGGCGCTGTCGAAGAAAACATCACTCGCGCTGCCGACCATTCCACCCATCCCACCCCCGCACATGACGATACACAGCACCACTATTTTCTCCATTCACCTTTCAATTAATGCCGAAACTCCCTTCACTTTCCTATTGACTTCCATGGAAGGTATGTTCGACGGCAGTCAGCACAGTCTACATAAGGCACTACGGCTACTCGCTTTATCTGGTTCAACAGCGCCTTTCAATACACACTTTTTACACCGAGAAGGATAAGGGAAGCATTTACACTGGGAAGACTATTACGTACAAGAGTGCCTCCAACTCAAATATAATTTCCTATAGTATCCTTGATATCGTCTCATTTAATAGGCCTCAGGTGCAGTTTGATAGATTTCTGATAGAAATCGCGGTTTAATCATCATTACGGCGTTTTTCCGAACCGAACTCCGGGTATGGGGTAAACATGCTACAATGACAAAACTTGAGTCAACCGTCTCATTGGCAAAAGAAATTAAATAAGGATAAATTCGGGTCTTATAGCAGCATGGCCATTCCAGGAAAGAATGAATGGAAGCTGAAAAGGAAAATATTGAACTGGAAATATGTTTTCTAAATGGGGAGTTTACCCTGATAGTGCTGACGGTTCACAAAACAGAACGCTGGATGTCACGACGCTCTACATCTGAAACATGAATAAGTCCTTCTTTCGATCGAAGTGATATCTGCACAAGCAGTTTTCATATGAAACGTGGGCATGTCTGAGTAATCGCATCACTTTGTATGAATTGTCACAGGCATTATTTTAGTGCCCGTCACTAATTTGTTTAAAATGTGTTGCTCCAATTGCCACATCTAAGGGCAAGCTTAGGATAATGCCTTTTGGATATGAAGAAAACGCACCCCGCCCCTTTTAACTTGTCTGTCTCCTCTCCACCTTTCTTCTCCTTGATCCATCTTCGATCCGCCTCCCCCCCCCCCAATTTATTTCAGAACCCTCTCCCCAAACCCCTTTTCTGACGAAGGTTCTAGGCCCGAAACGTCAGCTTTTGTGCTCCTAAGATGCTGCTTGACCTGCTGTATTCATCCAGCTCCACACTTTGTTATCTCGGATTCTCCAGCATCGGCAGTTCCCATTATCACTCTTTGCTATCAAAGTTACAGCTCCCCCCACCCTAGCCCCCACCAGCACCACACACAGCATGTTTTTTGCTAGAATTAAAATTTGTTTACACTAACAGAGTTCTGGACACTTTGCGGGCCATCGTTTGATTACAGAATTGCCCAAGGGAGGACAAGTTTCATTGCACAGAGAAAGTTATGCAACTTTCAAACGAATAAACCAGCTCTGCACCCGTATCAGTGAGGACGAGAAACTTCCCGAATACAATTTTAGAAGATGATTTTTCAATCTGCCCTGAAACTTAAAACCTTCATTGATTTTCAAAACAGACGAAGAATGATTGAGGATTTAACAGTAACTAACATTAATTGCAGCTGCTTTTCTCCAGAGATAGCCAATGAGACCGTACCGGAATGAGATGGACCGCAATAAAGCCCCAAATGACTGACTAGTATCAGACTAATCTGCGAGTTCGTCGATACGGCAAATAATATGAGTGGATGTAATAATGTCTCACACGCGTCAGTGAAAGTTTTGACTGTAAGAGAGTGGTACAGGTCTGCCACACAGGTAAAAGCCGCTGAGCCGCCCATCGCATCCGCGTTGATCGTAAATAACCACCTCAATACTCTAACCCCCTTTTTCCAGCACTTGACATCAAAAATAAACAAAAAAATCTAAATACTTCATAAATGTCATGAGGTTTTCTGGCTCCATCACCCGAACAGGCAGTGAATTCCAGATTCCCGCCATCCTCTGGGAGAAATAAGGGTTTCCCCTCACATCTCTAAAACTTCTGTCCGTTACTTCAAGTCTCTGCCCCTCTGGTCAAAGATCCCTCGATCAAGGGGGAAAATGCCTTCTGTCTACCCAATCTATGATCCTCATAATTCAATCATGTCCCCCCAACCTCCTCTGCTCTAAGGAAAGCATACCGAGTCTGTCCAGTCTCCCTTCGTAAGCGAAACTCTCCAGTCGAGGCAACACCATGGTAAATCTCTGCTGCACCCTCTCCACCGCTATCACCTCGCTCCTATGATCTAGACTGCAGAACTATCAACATTACTCCAGCTATGGCCTCAGCAACGACACATATTGTTGCAGTATAGCCTCCCTTCTCTTAAACTTCATGCCTCGACTAATAACGGCAGGGATCCGAAATGTTTACCTAACCACGTTTGCCCCCTGTCCTGATACCTGAAGGAACCAATGAACGTGCAAAACAAGGCCCCCATCCCGGATTTCTATCGTTCGCCGTATATTCGTTTGCTTTCTTTTTTTCCCTGTTCAAGTGCATCGCCTCATGGATTTTTTACAGATGGAGTTCCATTTCGCATTGATCAGCCCATCTTGGCAGCCCCTCTATATTCACTTATCGTTGTTTTTTCATTCTTAACCTATCAAATCGGCACAGAATTTTGGTAACACTGAAAGCTTATCATTGTATCTGTTGTATTTCACGTAAAATAGAAGTGATAATAAATCATTCATTCATTCATTCTTGCAACCTGTGGTGAACTCCTCACTATTTACCAACGCACCCATTTTCATTCCATCTGTGAAGTTATCAACCCTCCTACCTTCAAGTCTAATTCATTTCCATAAAGCACAACCAGCAAAGGCCCCAATTCTGACCACTGTGGGACCCCATTGAACATACACATCCGGTCGGAAAACTACCCCTCAAACATTACAGTCACGTTGCATCGCGGGAAGTGGAGCTTGTCTGAAAATGATTATTATTTTCTGAGCATATCACAGCGCAACAAAATTAATATCAATCATTGAGCCTACCCAATTTAATGGCTGGTGTCCAAAGTGGGATGTGAGAGACTTGACAGGTGTAAACTGTACCGCTCTGAACGGGTTCTGTCTCAGTTCGGTTTCTGGAAGCCTCATACAGCCCTCATACTTAATTCTGCAGTTTGACATGTTCCGTCCCGGTTGCAATTTCTGATTCATTTTTGTACGAAGTGATGTTCAGGTTATCTGGGAACAACGCAGCGGTTATGCAGAGAAGGGTTGGAGGAACAGTTGCTCCGTTCTACGGCAGCTTGATGACTATTTTGAGTAGAGTCGGAGGGATTGACAAAAAAAGAAAGCTTTTGTTTTTCAGCCTGCATTTAATTTGAAACATCGATGCAGAATTCCGTCACAAGCGCAAGCAGAACCGGAAAACCGCAAAGATCGTGCACTTAGATAGTAAGTAGTTAAAACTGTGTAGTTCAAAAAATCCGCTGGTTCTTTTGGAAGAGGAATCGGAAATGTTCGTCAGCGCCGAATTACAGTCGTTTAAAGGGGAAAAGTTTGAACTAATATCGCAGTTTTAACATCAGAGGTGGAATCAAAACAAGTGTTGATTTTAAATTTTCGTCGGCAAAACACCTCTTCTATCTCTGAATTCACAAGTTGATTATTTCAGTGACTCAATCTTCTGCCATTTTTCTCCAAGTATTAACTGTGCAAGACATCATATTTCGAATAATTCATGCCAGCTATGAGATGTATGTTCCTTCAGTGTGATTTCCCTTCTGGGAGCGAGATACTTATATCCCCACCACCAGAGAGATCGCTTTTGAGAGCACAATAAAAACTCCCGACACAAAATACAAGAAGTGGATGTGATCAACTGAGTGAAACTCGCACTCAACAAATTATAAACTTAATGTAAACTCAGCGGAAGTGCATGCAAGGTTTAAGTAAATACGCTTTCGTGTTCATTGGGAACCGTAACATTTCTTGAGCGAGGTATCTGTCATAGCCCACATCTAATTTAAAAAAAACAAAAGTCAGACTGGGTTTGTATGCGTTGAAACGTGGAAAACGGAGAGGAGATTTTATTGAATTTTAATAGCATCATGGAGGATTTGGCACTGTAGATGCACAAAAGGTTATCTGCCCTATGGGATAGGCTAAAACTAGTGAGCACAATCTCAGAATAAGAGGTCACTCATTTAAAACGGAAATAAGGTAGAAATTGTTCTGTTGGAGCGTAGTGTGTAGAATTCTTTACCGCAGTGGGCTACTAAGATTCGATTAGCAGTATATTCTATACTACCATGGACATACTTTTCATTAGTGACTACATCAAGGGTTATAGGGAAAGGCAGGAAAGTGGAATTGTGGGTTATCCGATCAGCTATATCATTTCTTGGCGCTGTTAACCCAATGGGTCTTCCTCCGCTCCTCCGTCAAATGGTGTTAAGATCATAACAGAAGATTACACATTCTTTCATTTTAAATTGAACCCGCATTTTAACATTTTTTCAGCTGAACACTTAAAACCAATAGCACAGCTAACACGGCATTTCTCCCTCTCCCTGATACTTATCGTACACGACCAGGTTGGTGCAAGATTCGTTTCCAACCGCGTAGTGTGTCACTCTGCAGTAATAAAGCCCGGCATCTTCCACTCCTACTTCCGCCAGTTGTCGGGCAACTCCTCCTTGCTTGAGGGAATAAAGCTGGATCCTGCGATCCAAACTTTCCTCCAAGAACCCATCTCTCCACCACTGCACTTTCACCGGCTTTTTTTCCCTATAAAGATCGGGTAAATGCAATAAAGAGTAAGGGAGGCGCCTGTCCTGACTGCAGACTCTGGGGTGAATTGGGAATTGTGAGACCCTGTCGCAAAAAAAGGCAAAATTCAAGGCCTGACTATCCAATTAAACAGCCCATAACAAACCTAGAACATGTTAGGAAAAGACGCACATATTGAAAAAAATATACCCAACCGGAAAGGCAGAATAAAAAAAAACTTTGATATATATTTATCATTAACAAAATGAAAGAGCAGTAGTCCTTTGGGAAGAGGACCTTGAACAGATTTACCTGTGTAACTGACCGCTAACATGGCTGTGCAGTGACGTAAGACTCTGAACATCTTCAGCAGCTAAAGGAAGTGACTCTTTGCCTCTTTTTTTCTCTTTCTACCCATATCATTGATACCTATGTGTACCCCAACAACGGGATATTTTCCTTTCCACCCTGGCAGTGTGGCCCATGTTGGAAAGTCGCAAAATGGCCCACAGAGGGAAACAAAATAAAACAGCCTGCTCCATTATTAACGCACATAAAGGTACCCTTGAACAGCGCTACTCCAAGGTGAATAGGAGGCCCTACAAGCAGCCATCCGAGACAGTTTAATAAGAGGATGCCTAAGGACAGACAAGTGATTGATTCCAGCCTCATGAGTGAAAGGATGCTGTCCCATTAAGTGAACAGTGCCAGTTCGAGCAGGGAGTGTAAATCTCAGCCCATGAATCAGCCAAACTAACTCTATCAGCAGCTGTGAAAACAACAACTTTAGTGGTAGTATTTGGTTGTTTCTTTCAATTTATTCACAATATTGAGAAATAAATTCTTGATCACAGAATTATTGAATCCCTGCAGCGAGGAAACAGGCCCTTTGGCCCAACAAGTCCACATCGACCCTCAGAGCATCCCACCCTGATACATTCCCCTGAAAACCACTGAAACTGTTCGTCCTTGAACACCTTGGGCAATTCAGCATGGCCAATCAGCCAAACCTACACATCTTGGGACTGTGGGAGGAGACTGGAGCACCTGGTGGAAATTGGTGCAGAACACAGGGAGATTGCGCAAACTCCACACAGACAGTCGCCCGAGGACGGAATGGAACCCGGGTTCCTGGTGCTCTGAGGCAGCAACGCTAACCACCGAGCCACCATGCCACCCTGCGAGTTAAAGATTATTCAGAAAATCATGGAGATATATTTCGAGATAATTATAGATACACATGTAACTAAAGTATGTTAGAAGCATTAGGGGGAAAATATTTACACAAAGATGGAAATTTTGTTAGTCTCAGAAAACGTTTTCACTTATCTCTAAAGAGATGCCTAGTATACCCTGAAAGAAAAAGATTGGTGACAACGTATTAGTTACAAAGTGCTGACGATAGAAGGAACTGTATATCTTTACACTTCATATCTAACTTTATAACAGAAATGAATGCCAGAAATCTTAAAGCAGGCGGTTAAAACCAATGATAATGGGAACTGCAGATGCTGGAGATTCCAAGATAATAAAATGTGAGGCTGGATGAACACAGCAGGCCTCTCTGATGAAGGGTCTGGGCCCGAAACGTCAGCTTTTGTGCTCCTGAGATGCTGCTTGGCCTGCTGTGTTCATCCAGCCTCACATTTTATTATCTAGGTTAAAACCAATTGTGTTTTATATCTTTATATATGATAGGGTCAGTGGAAAATATGAGGAACAACTGAATTTGATGGACACAGCACATACAATACAATGAAAAACAGAATTCAAGCTGTGCCTAGAGATAAGTAAGTCTGGGACAGACCAGAACGAGTGTAACCAGTAATGTTACATCCTACATGATAGGATGCATAGAAAGATCCCAAGGCCTCGCGATTAAAGTGTCTGTCAAACACCATGAGACCATGGGAACCTGGGGTTGCCCTTGGGAATGCCCATCATTCATTAGATGTTTCACACGACTGGATGTACAGAATAAAGGGAAAGGACATATGACTGCACTGTGTGTGATTATTGTAACATGAAACGTATAAAAATGCCGCAATTCACTGCAAAAATCACAGTGTATCATTGATTTCCCTTCTGATCTGAGCTGTTGATTAAGAGAGCAAATGCGTGCTTACGTCAGGGCAAGATTCGGGGAAGGTCTTTGGCCCACTCCCTGCAATAATTCGTTGTTGCTTGACTCACAGTCTGCCACTACCTGAATTCTGCCTGCCTGTTGAGTCATAGTCCCCAGTCGGGGGTAACGCTCTAACACACCCCAAGTTCGTTTGCCACGCAGATGTGATATTCTGAGCCTGGGCTTCAAACAGGCAACACAGCCTTCAGAACACTGGATCCTGGCTGCAGAGAGCAGTGTTTATTCCTCTGTATGATTCCCAATTACAACTACACTTCTCGTAACTCGCCACTCTCGGATTGTCGTGTGTACCATGGCGCTGCAGTTAGTTTGGTCATCATCCATACAATGCCTGCTCTCATCTACACTGGGACCAAGAATTTCAAACCTGTTAGACAAGCTCAAGGGCTGACATTCCTTCAGGCTGATCTCCTGGATCCCTCTGCCTACCTCGCTCAGAGTCACAAAAAACAGAAATTGCTGGAAAGAAGCTGCGCAGGTCTGGCAGCATCTGAGAGAAAACAGAGTTAATATTTTGAGTCCAGTGACCCTGCTTCAGAACTTCCCTACTGACCCTATGCTTACATTTTCATGAATAGTTGCTTGAGTTTTGTGGGGATGCTTCTGTTTCATTTTAGTGAGGTGATCTTGACATAATTCTTCAGTCTGAAAATCGGATTTCCCCTTTCATCTATTCAGCTGGGCTGTGTCATAAATGCACGCAGATCTTGAGACTTTGAACAAAAGGTATTTCAATGTTCAATGCTGAATGGAACATGGCAGATATCCTGTTTGGATGCATGACATATTGCTGCAAGAAATCCAATCACACATGCAGCAGTGTGATGGAAAACGTGAAAGGCTGGGTGAAGAATAGAGGTACAGTTGGCACAGAGACAAAGCACTGCCTTCAGTAATTCAGTTACCAGTGACCCAAATGAATGTCCAAACTCAAATAGGACTTTATCAATGCATTAAGTACCAGATAATAGGTGAAACAAACAGATTGAAAGGATGAACAAATGTTGAGCAGACACATAAATGAATACTTTCAGTTGGTTTGGAATCAAAAATGAGTATAGTGAGTATGAACAGGTGCGATAGCTGTCAGAAAACATAGCTAACACATTGATCTATGCACAACCACACGAAGTGAAACATTTACATGGCAATCATTCCACCTGAGCAAGGTAAACTCATACTAAAATACCACACATAAACAAGTAACCCAAAAGTAATATCAACACACATTGGCTTTCATATACAGACAGGCAACACAAGGTACATGCATAAGATATACACCCCATAACATTGAGACAAAGCACATGTAGCACATCTTCAAAAGGTATATGTTATGATGAGAAATCTTACTTGTTTATATCAGACACATATAGACACGCAAAAGTGAGTCATTCACGGGGAACCTTTGCTCAGCAAAACAGTTAGAGTTTACCAGGGTAAGTTTTTAAACAGGTAGATTTTACACAAGCAACACTCCCACTAAGTCAACAACAGTCGTATCACCCAATCGCCAATAAATGATATACACGATAACGTATAGTGTGATTCATTCAAAAAACATGATGACAAAGTCACACTTATGAGTAGCAGTCCTCAGCAGTATTGAGTAGCACCATTACCTGCAGCACGAGTGTAATCCCCGCAGAAACTCTGAGCTATGACCAACAACATCGAGTTTCCACTAAAAGAACACGCAAACACGGTCAGCAACAGCACTGAACACTCGTTGAGATCACCGCCACAAAGTTAAACCTTATGAAGTCACAGCAACAGAATTGCTAAGTCAGCAGGAAACAAAATCTCCTCGGAAGAATCAACATAACCAATGGATGACAGAAACGATCAATAGCAAATTTTCCATCAGGAGCACTTGTCTCACCCAGACACAAGAATATACATCAGTAACTGCACCTTGCTAGCAGCAGTACTCTAACCCAGTAAATCACAGGAAGCAGGTCGGCGGCAGAAAAAGAACACAACCTATCATGAACTGCACAATCATTGCACGATCACCAGCAGCACTATACATTGTGAACGTGTGTTGGGCAGTTAGAAAAATCGTTTCCCAGAAGGTTATTGTGTGGACACACATATTTGATCAAAGTTTTGTTTAATTTGGGATGATTTTCCATTCCATAATTTCTATGAATTTGGTTCGAATCAAGCGGGCCTATAAACTACAGAGCGCCATGTCAGCTGAAGGGCAGTCACAGTTCTGGGACTCAACACCAAATCAACATTGGTTTTATTTATAAAAAAGTCACAATGCTATCGAGACGCACAGTTGAGTCTCCACAGCACGCGCCCATCCAAAATCCCGGAGGTGCAGAGAAAACAGTGAATTGAGGGCTGACTGTTTCATCACACTGCCATGGATATGTGAGCACAAGCTGCTCAACTTGACAATTCGTTAAGAGCTGCAGCAAATCGGAAATGTTCGGTGGATGCAAAAATATATGTTGTGTTAAAGATCGATGAGAAAGGAAAAGTTTCAAGTTCCACAATGCGCGGTCAACTCTGACGTCAAACAGAAACTAGAGGCCTGATGTTGGAGATACAGTTACATTTGCTAAGATTTATTGCGACACCCTCAATACCATATTATCTTCAAGTACTTCCATCCGTACTGCACTTTTAGGACTTATTGCAGTGATTTGCAGAGAGAGTTTGAATTTAACAACTTTGGTCAAAATGCCTGTACTTGAAAGAGCATGGTACCTGTCAGCCTTGGGCATTATTTACACAGGTATAAAAAACCAAAAGCTGTCGGATAAAAACAAAGTGAGTAAAAACTGTATGTAGATTTCTGCTTCAAACCCACGCTTATATATGTGTGTGTTTATTTTATTGTTTCTGACAGCTACCAATGAAACCCCGTTCTCTGTGACTCAGTTCCCCGCAAGCCAAACTGCATTGGAAGGAACAAATGTGTCCATCTATTGTTCCGTTCCGCTATTCGATCAGAACCCATTGGTGGACGTTTAGTGGCGGAGTGGCGACCAGGACAAAACTTTGAACCTGACGGCAGACCGAAGGAAACTCATGTTCCCATTCAAGCATGGATCTAACAAGTTCCAACTGCTGAATCTACATTTCCAGGACTCTGGAATCTATTATTGCAGCATTAGGGTCGGGGCAGGAAGATTTTCAATGGAACTGGGTCGAGTCTTATCGTTCACGGTAAGTGCCACTGAGCTATAAATGGGCCTGTGTAAAATTCAACAGCCATGAAAGAATAAAATAACAGACACTTGTGTCCGTTATTGAGATCTTTTACGCTGCCCCGCTATGTGTAGTGAATCAGTTAGTGTGTTTCAAAAAAGCTGACTTCTGTTCATCAATGTTCTCCAATCTAGCAAAACCTATTTAAATATCATTTATTGTCTAAAGAATTTAAAATAATATGGGCATCCTTGAGCCACGACCAATGCTTATTGCTGTTACATATATGTCGCAATTTCCACAATGATGCGTTTCAGTGAGGTTATCGTTAATCGCTTCAATTGAGATTATTAAAATAGTTGTGCGGTGCTCTCGCCTAAAAAATTGGAACAATCTGATTATGTCAGGAGGAAGAAAAGGTGGAAGCCCATGGATCTGAGATATATAGTTTAAGAAGTTTTATCAAGTAACAGGGCATTTTGTAGATGACCCTTACTGCAAGCAGAGTGTCCCTACAGTTCTAGCATTTACTGTCAAGTGTGTAACGTCATCGGGGAGTTTATTCTGACTGTTGTGCAATATTGTTGCAGTAACGTGTATACATAATTTAGCGGGTATTGCATCGTAACATTTGCTTGTAGCGGGCAATGTGTAAACTCCTGAGTCGTTTGTTGCAGAATCCATGAAGTTTTGCCAGAAATTTCCGATTAACTGATTCACAAATTCAAACACAAGGAAAGGCAGAAAATACTAGAAAGACTCAACCGGTGTGGCAGCATCTGTGCCGAGGAATCAGAGTTAATCTTTCGGGGCCAGTGACCCTTTTTCAGAATTTTAAATTCTGTTTTCAGTTGTTTTTATTTCCAGCATCAGCTGTTCTTTCATGTGTTTTTTTTTCAAATGAATGAAAAATGTTGATGTCCAGCTGATGCTGCTTGGCCGGCTGTGTTCATCCAGCTCAACACCTTCTTGCCTTTGACTGAACTCATGTTCATTTAGTTTAAAAGATCCATCGCAAAGAAAGTATTCAGGTCTCAATGAAATCTTAGTTGGATCCATTTCAATCGTTATTCTCATGAAAAGAACTCCACTGTATTTCTCCTTAGGACAGAGTCTTTTTCTGATTGTCTATGGAATCAGTCAGGATGCAGTGATGGAATCAAGTAGGATCCAGTGTGCACGACGAAGGGAAAGTTCTGAAGGGGGATTTCCCGACGTGAAACGTTAACTCTGCTTTCTGTCCACAGATGTTGCCAGCTCCGCTGTGTTTCTCCAGCAATTTCTGCTTCTACCATAGCATGTCAGGAACAGTGTCACAAAATTGGAAAAGGGGATAGATACATTGTACTGAGTGAAAATAAAACAACTTTACACCAAAAAAGTTATAAATTGCGATTTCGACCATAATTTATGTCTAGAATTGCTGACAGCGGATTACGTCTATGTTGATAGAGCCTACGCAGAATATCCCATTGGATTCATGGCCTTTTCCACTTGGAGGATAGGAGGCAGAGAGGTGGCCGTACAGAGGTATATAAAATCATGAAAGACATAGATAAAGTAGATAGTGGACTGCAGTTCCCCATGTTTTAACTCCATCCGGTTAATCTCTATGACTGAGATTCTATGGCCACTTGCCACTAGGATAAATAAAGCAGGTGTTTGTTTCCACTCAAGTTATTCTTTACTCAGTCCTACCCTTTCCCTGTGGGATTTACCTATGTGTAATGTGTTTAGTGTTACCTTAAGTTACTGTTTTTGTGTCTCTAACTGGCTTTATTTTGTTCTCTATTGAAAACTAGCAATTGATTTGGAAGATTTCTATTTTTACCGTGACAATTGCTTTACTAAAACAGTTTACAAAACATGGCTATGGGGTGAATAGATTCTGTGCACTCCTGGACTTTTGTTTGCAATAGACTCCTTGCAAACTATCAAGTTTAGTGATAGAGTCAACAAGCCATAGAGCTGTACAGCACGAAACAGACCCTTCAGTCCAACTCAACCAGGCCGACCAGATATCCTAAAGTAATCTAGTCCCATTTGCCAGCATTTGTCTCATATCCCTTCAAACCCTTCCTATTTGGGTGGCATGGTGGCTCAGTGGTTAGCACTGCAACCTGACAGCACCAAAGTCCCAGGTTCAATTCCCCTTTGGGCAACTGTCTCTGTGGAGTTTGCACATTCTCCCTGTGTCTGTGTGGGCTTGCTCTGGTTTCCTCCCATAGTCCAAAGATGTGCAGGCTAGGTGGATTGACCATGCTAAATTGCCCATAGTGCTTAGAGGGATGGGTCTAGGTGGGATGCTCCAAAGGGCAGTGTGGGCTTGTTGGGCCAAAGGGCCTGTTCCCCCACTGTAGGGAATCTAATGTACCAAGCAAACATCTTTTAAAATGTCATAATTTTTCCAGCCTCCACAGTTGCCTGTGACAACTCATTCCATACATGAGCCACTCACTGTTTCAAAAAGTTACTCCTCAGGTCCATTTTAAACCTTTCCTCTCTCACCTTAAACCTATGCCGTCTAGTTTTGAACTCCTCTAACCTGAGACAAAGATATTGGCTATTCACTCTATCTATGCCCCCAATGATATTATGAACCTATATAAGGTCATCCCTCAGCCTTTGCTGATCTAAGAAAAATAGCCCCAGATTGTTCGTTCTTTCCATATTGCTCAAACCCTTCACCCCTGGCAACATCCTTGAAAATTGAACACAGGATTCCAAAAGTGGCCTATGGGATATCGAATCTTTGTTACAGAGTATTGCAAGTTGTCTTGTTGAAGATTAAGGGAAATGTAACATTGCTGAGAGTGATCCTTTGAGTTGTGAAATCCTGAGAAGTTCTTAGAAAAAGATGGATGTAATGTGAATTTTTCATATGCAGAGAGTGATAGATATAGTGAATTAGACTACTTTGAAGTATCGAGCTTGTGTTAGTCCGAAAACAGAAGTGTTGGGACAACCAAAAAATTCCACTTCCCATGAGTTCTGAGAAATTCAAATGTGTGTTAGCTCCAGGAAGAAGTTATTGTTCTTTTTTTGGCAGGGTTGCGCACGGTGGCTCAGTGGTTCGCACTGCAAGCTCACAGCACCAAGGACGCAGATTCAATTCCAGCATCAGGCAACTGTCTGTGTGGAGTTTGAACATTCTCCCCATGTCTGTGCAGGTTTGCTCCAGTTTCCTCCCACAGTCCAAAGACGTGCAGGTTAGATGGATTGGCCATGCTAAATTGCCCATAGTTGTTCAGGGGTGTGTGGGTTATAGGGGGAGGGGGCTGGGTGGGATGCTCCAAGGGTCAGTGTGGATTTGTTGGGCTGAAGGGAGATAATGGGAACTGCAGAGGCTGGAGAATCCGAGATAACAAAGTGTGAAGCTGGATGAACACAGCAGGCCAAGCAACATCTTAGGAGCACAAAAGCTGACGTTTTGGGCCTAGACCCTTCATTGTTGGGCTGAAGGGCCTGTTTCCACACTGTAGGAATTCAATGTGAAAGCACAGTTCCAGTCCAAAATTTGTCATTGCACATGTTGTAAGCCTACCAAGATGTTAGATTCAGACAATCTGCATTGTATTATATGTATGCAATGTTGGGATATACAGTGGAATTTTGTTTTGGGTACAACTCAAAAACTAATTTCTTTCGTATCAATTTATAAAGGAGTATTTTGTAATTAATTGGATTATGCATTTTACTCTGTGCTTAAATATTTTAAGTTTGTATTGGAAATTGATCGTTTTGATCATTCTATTTGATCTTTGATCTTATTACTTGCTGTATTGATAAAGCAAAATTTGTACTAAAGTATGCTTTTGTTTCTGTGAAATGACACTTTGTTAAAACCAAACAGATAAAATTTATGAAATATCAAGTCAGATTCGTAACTGAGATCTGATTTATGTGGTTAAAAAAAGACATCAGCTTAGAACAATTACGATGAATACAGCAACGTGCTAATCTCTGTTTACACATCGTGTGTCCTTAATCTACACCAGTCCATGATAATCTTATCTCACAGTGAGGTATTGATGACTATATTTATTGTCATGTCTACTTCCATTCTCAATAATATCAAATAGTTCAGTATTTTGGACTCTTGTGCTCTTAACTTGCTGATGGAAGTATCCTGACAATTCAGTCAATTATCTTCGCAGATATAATTTTAGCAATTCAGTTTCTGATAATGCATTGTTTAAATTTTAGAGCATCAGTTTTCCTCATTGCAGGAAGCATAATAGGACATTTGAAAAAGCACATTTTTGACACAATCACACAATTTTTGAAAGTAAATACCTGAGCAGAAAGGCAGTATTTTACCCTTTATTAAACACGATGAATAACTCATACAAGTACGAAGGATTTTGATGAGATCTCAGTTACAATACTACACATGGTTATGATATCACTGTCTAATGTAGGATATATATTTGCTATAGAAGATGCAATAACATGATGTCTGTGATGAGAAGACCAGGGAATAGTAACAACCAGTCAAAAATGGACAAAGATCTGGAAAATGACTATAGCCTTGGTTCAAACATTGACAAGACGACTCCATTCCAGAGATGAAATGAAAGTGACAGTCCTTGACGCAAAGACCACATTCGACTGAGTGTGGCATTAATGTGCCTGAGCAATATCAGAATCAATGGGTATCATGGGGCAAACTCTCTGGTTGTTGGCGTCATACAGGTCACATAGGAAGATAGCTGTGGTTGCTGGAGATCAGTTGTCTCAGCTCCAAGACATCTCATCAGGAGTTCCTCAGGGTAGTATCCTGTGCCCAACCATCTTTAGCTGCTTCACCACTAGTCTTCCCTCCATCATAAGGCCAGTTGTGGCCAGAGTTGCCATTGATTGCAAAGTGCTCAGCACCATTCACAACTCCTCAAAATTGAAGCAGTCCATGGTCAAATGTAACAATGTCTGGAGAATATCCAGGCATGGGCTGTCAAGTGATTAGTAATGTTCACAATGCCAAGCATTGACCATCTCCAATAAGTGAAAATCTAACCAAAGTCCCTTCACATTCAATGGCATTGTCATCAGTGAATCTTCCTCCCACCCTGACTACCAACATCATTGGGCTCAACATTGATCTGAAACTCAGCTGGACTTGTCACATAAACACAATTTCTACAAAAGCAGGTCAGAGGCTTGAAATACACTGGCAAGTAACTCACCACTTGACTCCCCAAAGTCTATCCACTATGCACCAGGCACAAGTCAGGAGTTTGATGGAATACTCCCCAGTTGCCCGGGAGGGTGTAGCTCCAGGAACATTCAAGAAGCTCTACACCATCCTAGGCAAAACAGCCACTTGATTGGCACTACATCCACAGATGTCTATTCTCTCAACCACCAGCACAAAGTAGCAGCAGTGTGTACTATTGACAACATGCAATGCAGAAATTCACCAAAGATCCTCAGACAGCAGCTGCCAAACCTATGACCACTTCCATCTTAAAGGACTAGGGCAGCAGATATATGTGAACACCACCACCTGCAAGTTCCCCTCCAAGCCAAGCATCATCCTGACTGGGAAACATATCACCATTCCTTCACTGTCATTGGATCAAAACCCTGGATTTCCCTCATGAAAGGCATTTTGAGTCAGCACAGAGGCTTAATTGGTTCAAGAATGCAGCTCACCAATACCTGCTGAAGAGCAACTACAGAACAGCAATAAGTGCTGGCCAGTCAGCAGTGCCCACGTGCTTTGGTGAATAAAGAAAAATGTTATAAGAATAGTTAGGTGGTTGTTTTTGACCAATGCAGATGTGATGGGCTGAAAGGCCATATTTATGCTTTCCATCTCAATGAGTCTATGATGCAATGACTCAAAAAGCACAAATTAATTTGGAAACCCTGGATAATGTCAGGCACGAAGAATAACAACAAACACGATTTAGAATGCTCCAAAAAAGGAGTTGGTTCAGAACAATTAGTAAATAGCGTACCTCAGTTTAAGGGATTTAAGTTGCACTACAAGGTCATCATCTCCCCTATCATTGATGCAATCAATCAAGCAAGTTTCAGTATGTGACCTGAAATTTTCACAAATAACATTTGTGGAATCATAAGAACTGATGGCACTCATGGAATTAAATTCCATAGAATTTAAAGCGAAGTGCCTTTTTAAAGTCATTGCAATATGGTTGTTCTGATCAGTAAACCTCACCACAGAAAGGAAATTTTGGGAATTTTGAAGACGATCTTCAATGCTGCCAAGAGTTTTGTGGAAATAGGTAACAGTAACAGTAACATAACAGTAGATCACTGAAAACTTGGCTAACGCTAAACTGAGAAAGATCATCAACAAATTCCAGATGGAAGTCCAAGGAAGATCATGAAGTGATGCAGAATTCCAAATTATTATCCAATATTTCCAACTGAAAAGAAACCTAGAAATTGTGGTGTCACAACCAGATCTAACTAAGCCACAACTATAAGTGAAAGAAACACTTAACAGAGAAAGACAAGGCAAAATGAAAAGGCATGAGTTAGAAAAAAAGCAGGGAAAGTGAGGAGAAAGATAAAGTGGATAATGAGTAGTGTGTAAAAGAACAATAGGAGTAATGCAAATGTACTTCAATGAACAAAACTTGAAAGTAAAGAGACAAAAAAAGCAGAGAAAGTTGAATTATTAAATCAAAACTTGAACTCCATAGGAATAAAGACCATAAGATATAGAAGAAGAATGCATGGCTGCTCAGAAGTTAGCACTGCTCCTCACAGCACCAGGAACCCAGTTGTGATTCCAGCCTCAGGGGTCTGTCTATGTGGAGTTTGCACATTTTCCCCTTGTCTGTGATAACAAGGTATAAAGCTGCATGTACACTGCAAAGCTGACATTTCAGGTCTGGATTCTTCTTCTCCTGTCTGTGTTGGTTTTTGTCAGGTGCTCCAGTTTCCTACCAAATTACAAAGATGACAAGGTACAGAGCTGGATGAACACAGCAGGCCAAGCAGGAAATCTGCTCTAATGCTGCTTGGCCTGCTGCGTCCATCCAGCTCTTCACCTCGTTATCTCAGGTTCTCCAGCATCTACAGCTCCAACTATCTCCAAAGATATGTATGTGGATTAACCGTGCCAAATTGTTTTTCACGTCCAGGGTTATGCAAGCTAGGTAGATTAACCATGGTTAAATTTGGGGTCATGGTGATAAGGTAGGAATTTGAGTGGGAATCTCTTTGGAGAATTGGTGCAGACTCAAAGGGGCTAATAGCCTCTTTCTGCACTGTATTAATTCTGTGATTCTAATGCCTTTAGTCCATCAAATCCATTCAATGGTATTGTTATGGACCTGGCCAGACCCCCTCAAAATATTTTAAGTTTATAGCGTAGACCCTGACCTTTTCTGATGTGAACTGGGTGTTCCAGGTATGATGCATCTGGTCAAACCAATCAGATTTAAGTAAATCAGTTGAAACATGAACAAAGGCAAGTGGAATTTAGAGAAACTTCATTATTGGAAAAAGTAACTGAACCTGAAAGAGCAACTTAACTAATTAACTATTCCAACACAATCACATCCCACAAACACACTCCTTGGCAAAAGTGTAAACTCAAACACATATTCGTACAAGCAGAAGGTAACAACATCCGCAGAGAGATTTCAGAGAAAGTCAGAGGAATCCTTTACTGAAGTTTGCAACATGTCTGGTTCTCAGAACATCTTGTGTCTGTGATAGCTCAAACAGCTACAAAAAATCTGAACTGGGAGGACTGGCCACTCTCCTATTCATTGTTAAACTGCTACTGCCGAGACTCTTTTCCACCTCTGCATTTACAAACACTCTTCCAAAAAAAACCAAGTGCAAAATAACCTTTTTAAAGTGACAGCAGTGTTACACCTCCCCACTAGAACAAGGGACATGGAACAGAACAGCACAGTACAGGCTCTTCAGCCCATGATATTGGACCAACCTATTATCCTATTGTAAGGTCAAAACTAAGCTGCATACCCTTCATTTTAATATCATCTATGTGCCTATCCAAGAGTTGGTTAAATGTCCCTAATGTATCCGACTCTAGTACCGCTGCAGGCAGTGCATTCCATACAGCCACCACTCCCTGTATAAAGAATCTATCTCTGGCATCTCCCCTATTCCTTCCCTCAATCACCTTAAAACTATGCCCCCTCATGATAGTCATTTCGACCCTGGGAAAATGCCTCTGGCTATCCACTCTATCTATGCCTCATATCATCTTGTACACCTTTATCAGTTCACCTTCTTCACTCCAATGAGAAAAGCCCTAGCTCCCTCAAACTTTCCTCATAAGACTTACCCCCCAGTCCAGGCAGCATCCTGGTAAATCTCCTCTGCACCCTCTCATAAGCTTCCACATCCTTTCTATCATGAGGCGACCAGAACTGAACACAATATTCCAAGTGTGGTCTGACTAGGGTTTTATAGAGCTGCAACTTAACTTTGCGGCTCTTAAACTCAATCCTCCTGCCAATGAAAGCCAACACGCATATGCCTTCTTAACTGCCCTATCAACTTGGGTAGCAACTGTGAAGGATGTGGACCCCAAGACCCTTCTGTTCCTCCACACTGCCAAGAATCCTGCCATTAACCCTGTATTCTGCATTCAAATTTGACCTTCCAAAATGAATCACTT
This sequence comes from Stegostoma tigrinum, assembly GCF_030684315.1. Classification (NCBI taxonomy): domain Eukaryota; kingdom Metazoa; phylum Chordata; class Chondrichthyes; order Orectolobiformes; family Stegostomatidae; genus Stegostoma; species Stegostoma tigrinum. The sequence goes on from NC_081369.1 coordinate 2,487,033, forward strand.
TACACTTTTCTGAGTTCAATCTCATCTGCCACTTTCTTGCACAGCTCTACATCCTGTCAACGTCCCATTGCAACCAACAATAGCCCTCCACATTATCCACAACTCCATTGACATTCAAGTCATTGGAAAACTTACTAACCCACCCTTCCATTTCCTCTTCCAATTCATTTAGGAAAATCACAAACAGCCGAGGTCCCAGAAAAGATCCCTGTAGAAAATCACTGGTCGCTGAGCTTGAGGCTCAATAGTTTCCATCTACTACCACCCTCTGTCTGCTATTGGACAGCCAATTCTATATCCAGACAGCCAAATTTCCCTGAATCTCATGCCCCCTTACTTTCTGAATGAGCCTACCCTGGGGAACCTGATTGAATGCCTTGTTAAAATCCATATACACTACATCCACTGCTCTATCTTCATCAATGAATTTTGTCACATCTTCAAAGAATTCAATAAGGCTTGTGAGGCACGACCTGCCCCTCACAAAGCCATGATGAATATTTCTAATCAAACTATGCTTTTCCGGATAACAATAATACTATCTCTCAGCATCCTCTCCAATAATTTGCCCAGTGCAGAAGTAAGACTGGCTGGTCTGTAGTTCCTAGGATTCTCCCTATCTCCTTTTTTGAACAAGGGAATAACACCTACTACCCTTCAATCATCTGATGTGATTCCAGTGAACAGTGAGGATGCAAAGATCATCGCCAAAGGCCCAGCAATCTCTTCCCTCGCTTCCTGGAGCAACCTTGGGTACATCCAGTCTGGTCCATGCAACTTATCTATTCCCATATTTTTTTAATTTTCTAGCACATCCTCCTTCCTAACATCAACCTGTTCGAACATATCAGCCTGTTTCACACTGTCCTCACAAATGTCAAGGTCCCTCTCACTGGTGAGTACTGAAGCAAAGTATTCATTAAGGACCTCCCCTCCCTGCTCTGACTCCTCACACAAGTTCCCTCCACTTTCCATGATTGGTCCTAGCTTCACACTGGTCATCCTCTTGTTCCTCAGAGAAGTATAAAACTCCTTGAGGTTTTCCTTAATCCTACCTGTGAAAGGTTTCTTATGCCCCCTTCCACCTCTCCTAAGTCTATTCTTCAGTTCCTTTCTGTCTACCTTGTCACCCTCTAGAGCCCTGTCTGATCCTTGCTTCCTCAACCTTAAATAAGCTTTCTGCTTCCTCTAAATGTTCCACATGTCTTGTCATCCAAGGTTCCTTCACCTTTCCATCCCTTCCTTGCCTCATTGGGGACAAACCTATCCAGCACTCATCACAAGTTCTCCCTAAACAATCTCCACATTTCTGTCATGCATTTCCCTGAGAATCGCTATTCCCAATTTATGGTCCTGCCCCTGTGTCATCCAAGTTTCCATAATGGCCGCACCATCATGGCCCCAATTAATGACCCATGCTCTAAGTTGTCACCCTTAACCTTGACATGTCTTTCGTTAAAATAGACATATTTCAAACCGTCACAATGACTGCAACTTTGGCCTATCATCCATTTATCCTTCCTCCCAGACCCTCTGCATGCTGCATCTGTCTGTACACCAGCTACGCCATCCTCTGATCCGTAGCTCCAGCTTCCATCCCCCAGCCAAACTAGTTTAAACCCTCCAGAGGAGCTCTTGCAAACCTCCAACCCAAGATATTGGTGCGACTCCAATTCAGGTGTAACACGTCTTTCTTGTACAGGTCCCACGTTCCCCAGAAGGTATCCCAATGTTCCTTGTATCTAAAGCCCTCTCTGTGACGCCAGCTCTGCAACCATTTGTTCAGCTGCACTCACTGTCTGTTCCTGGCCTCACTAGCCCCATGGCACTGGTAGTAATCCTGAGATTACTACTCTTCTCATCCTGGCATTTAGCTTCCATCCTAACTTCCTAAATACACTTTTCAGGTCCTCATCCATTTTCCTAGTTCCATCATTGGTGCAGATGTGCACCACGATTTCCGGCTGCTCGTCTTCCCCTTTAAGAATCCTATCGACTGGATCCTGCCTCAAAGGACCTGTGAGAGATAGACTGATGTAAACAGCTTGAGGAAGTCTACTCACTTTGTTTCGCAACTCCACAGCATCTGTGCCAAACTGCATAAAAGCCGAAAGAACTGCAGATGCTGTAACTTAGTAACAAAAACAGAAGTTGCTGGTAAAGCTCTCCAGGTCTGGCAGCATCTGTGAAGAGAAATCAGCATTAATATTTCAGGTCCGGGAACTGTCTGGAGGGAACAATTTGTTTTTCTTTCTCTCTTTCACAATACATACATATCTCTATGCCTTTGAGCAGAGAACTGTAAGCATTGTATACACTTATGAAGTGCCCGTTACTGATTTTCATTTGAATGACCTCACAATAATTTTACATTTGCAACATCATACTTCATACCCTCAATAAAAGATTCAGTTTCACCATATCTAACTTATCTGCTATTTATTGCTATTTTTACTCTGGAACAGTTGAATCTTGGAACTTCTGACGAACACACCAAGATATTGTGAAATGCCTTCCTTATTTAACATTTTCACTCCACTGTACTTTTACTAAAACTGAGATTCACCATCACAAACTGCCTAGATTTGAAATCATGGGACCGATATTCCTAAAATATAACAGACATCCCTTTAAGCTTAACAGTTACTAGGTTAGAAAAATGAAATGTGGTCAAAAACTTAAAAATTGACAGTCACAAGTCAACATTTTTGCTCATATTTATCCCGCTCAATTTCATTTCTCATAATTACATTTTTGTCCACTTTATTAAATAATTTACAGATGGCATCAAAATCTGATACCTGTTTTGCTGGGCGACAGCTGGTGGAGGTTGAAAACGTTTATTTGTGTGTGATGTTTGATGGTGAAACTGCCCTTGAATGGTAATATGAACCATGGTGTGATGATCTCCCGGTGGATGTGGAGATAACAATCCCAAACCTAAACAATAAACAATAAACATGCTGATAAGAGAGTCAGAATCACAGTCTTTTTTTAACTGCAAGGAAAAGCTGTCTTTTGGCCATTGTGCCTGTGCTGGTCATCAAACATCTATTTACTCTAATCTCATTACCTAGCACTTGTCACCTTGTATGCTACATAGCTTCAAGTACTCACTTAAAGTTTTCTAAAATGACTAAAGGTTCCCCATCTGTATTGCTCTTTTAGACAGTTAGCTCAAGATTCTCACAACACTCCATGTGAAATGAAATTCCTCAAACCCCTCTAAATATCTTCTCCTCAGGTTAAAACTGTGCGCCTTACTATTGATGCATCTACTCAGGGGATATGTTTATTTCTGAGATAGTAGGAACTGCAGATGCTGGAGAATCTGAGATAACAAGGTATAGAGCTGGATGAGCACAGCAGGCCAAACAGTATCTTAGGAGCAGGAAAGCTGGTGTTTTGGGCCTAGAAGGTTTCCTGATCCTATGATGCTGTTTGGCCTGCTGTGCTCATCCAATGCTACACTTTGTTATCTCATGTTTATTACTATCTGGCTTATTTATGCTCCGAATAACTTTCCACACTGCTGCAATGGACTTTTAATGTGAGGGTGTTCCAAATTTATTAACAACTTGGGAAAATGGCATGTTACTGGATTCATGTCATTCATTACATTTTTAAATGCAACTGACGGATGGGGCTGATGGAATATTTGAGTCAATATTTACCTAATTCCATCCCTGTGACATTAAAGATGCAATATAAATTCAAATTATTATCCTTTGAGCTTGGAACAGCATTAGCTAACTGATGTCGTTCGAATTTCTTCTTTCCTTTGATGTTAACCCTGAGCCAGACTTTAATGCGCATTGTATGAAACTTATTATCGAGTCATACAGTTGTGCAGCATGGAAACAGGTCCAAATAAATCACGCTGAACAGATATCCAAGATTAATCTCTTCCCATTTGTCAGTATTTGGCAAATAGTCCCCTAGACCTTTCCTATTCAACAATCCATCCAGGTCCCTTTTAAATGTTGCAATTGTACCAGCCTCCACTCTTTGTCTGTCAACTCAGTCCATACATGAACCACCTTTGGTGTGAAAATATTGTCCCTGTACTTTCTGGGGGAAAGACCTTGGCTCTTCACCCTACCCATGCCCCCATTGATTTTATAAACCTCGATAGTGTCACCCCTCAGCCTCTAACACTGCAGGAAACATGGCCCCAGTCTATTCAGCCTCTCTCTGAAGCTCAGTCCAACCCCAGCAACATCATCTGAGGAAATAGTTGGATTTGGTGAAAATGAAAAGGTATCAGTGACAGAGGTGAAAAATTTTGATTGAGAAAATACAACATCAGCTCATCCAACAACGGATGTCAGTCTCAGAGTGCTGGGGTTGTGCAGTATTTGAAAGAGGCAATTATGACCTTACACTGAGTGTCGTAAAATATACGGATAGAAATGGATATGATGTTTCCACATGTAGAACCTTGGAAGCAGCATGGTTATAAGAAATAGCAGAAATAGGAAAGATCCCTTGACAATTGCAAACATAATGAGATAGAATTGTACAATATTCCACAGAAAATAATTCACATCAAAACATAAGAAACAATAGGGAAATCGGAATTAAATGCATTCCCAGGAATCGAATACCTGGAGTTTGGCTCCATCATCATTCATCCAAAAATCTGGAAATAGTTCAGGAAGAATGAAGAGAGGCCATATTCAGGTGGGAACATCATTTAGGTCTATTGAGAGGAAAGTCAGAGTTGAGGTGGTCTGGAGAATTCATCAATTGTTTTTGTAGTGATTGGAAACATTTGAATCTTATTGACTCTGAGATTCTTGACTGAGGTTGTTAGCCTGGGCCAATCAGGGAGCCCTGGCTGACCAATATAAACAGGGCAAGCCCTGTACAGACTTCTACTGGACACCATTCAACTCTTCTTCTTCATCCACCGCCTGAACACACCTTGCTGTGCCGATTTACCACCAGGTGGCAGGGATCCCCAGTGGAGGGCTCTCTACATGGGAGCCCTCCCCCTTTCCCTCGGGGGTCTGTGGGGGAGGGTGTTGTCCACAGCAGTCCCATGTAACCACAGATTGCGATGGCTCAGGGACTCCCAGCCCAACTGTCTGTTTTGTGGCGCTGTGGAATCCGTGGACCAACTGGATATTGGGTGTGGGCATTTGCGCTCCCTGTTTTAGTTATCTCAAAGACCTTATCCTCTGCTTTTGGTGGCATTTCAGCCTCATGCTCCTGATCTTTGGATACCCAGTGCGGACGGGTACGGGCCGGTCAGAGGATCCCCTCATGAGTCTGCTCTTGGGCCTGGCCAAGCTGGTCGTGAACAGGTCCAGGCAGCAGGCCAAGGAGAGGGTCATTTACACTAACAGCTTGCCGCTACGGCTATGTTCAATTTTGGGAGTCCCTGGAAAAGGAGCACTTCGTGTGCACGATACTCTCGATGCCTTTAAGGGAGAGGTACTCACCGCGGGGGGTGGGGTGCTTTAACTCCCCTTCCAATTATATTTGGATTTGATCCCTACCCTCCCTTTCACTTTTTCTTTCACATGAGCATTGCGGTGGCCGGGGCTCTGCTTGCCACTGGTTCCCTGGCCACGTGGGTGTTTTTCCTGGTGGTGGGATATTACTAAAGTTATTTTACAAATAGTGTTTTTTTTTACTCTGTCTTGCACCTTAACGCATACAACACAGGTGATGGGGAGAATAAACTCTACTACCGTATTGCAGTTGTGTTGGGGTTATATATAAAAAAAAATAAACAGGGCATTCAGAAACTCCTAACTTCAAGCTGACTCCAAGCTGGCAGGCCGCAGTCTATGTACTGTGCACATGGAAATAAGGGGGACTTGGAGATGGGATACCGGCCTCTGTGCTGTTATTTCAGCTTCTCTTGAGAAAATGAGGAATACGACAAATTTAACAGATGGAGGGAATGCGCTTAAGCACAGTTAGACATCACTGATATCAGAAAAAAAGTAGTCTCCTGTTGGTCTTTTCTGCATAAATTTCCCTCTTCTGTTAAATACAGAAGATGGGATTGAATTTTAAATGAGGGCTTCACAGTCAAAAAGTGAAATGGTGTTGAAAATGAAGGAACATTTCCATTTGTACGGGATTTTGGTAAAGAACTGAAGGCTCATCAACAGGTATTAATCTAAGTGCACATTTGCAATCAAATATCACATGATTGCTCTTCAGATAACATTCACGCAGTTTTCTGCCCAGATTCCAGTTCATTCAGAAAACCGACCAGAATATCAGTCAAGCGCTGATCTTCAGCAGGATAGCTCTGATACAAACACTGAGAATGCTTTACTCTCCCCATTTCATATTTCAGCACCATTCTACCGTTGCTCTCCCCAGTCATGCCACGTACTTGCTGTAGATTTCCCCACAAGTAAGCCTTCTATGTTGGCTAGATTCTGCTTCAATTTAATAATAGTGGTAAAACCCTTGTTTGCAGGCCATCTTTATCCTTCTCCATATGACAAATACCAGACTATACTGTGAGAGATAATGGGAACTGCAGATGCTGGAGAATCCAAGACAACAAAATGTGAGGCTGGATGAACACAGCAGGCCAAGCAGCATCTCAGGAGCACAAAAGCATCAGAGCTCTCTGATGAAGGGTCTAGGCCTGAAACGTCAGCTTTTGTGCTCCTGAGATGCTGCTTGACCTGCTGTGTTCATCCAGCCTCACATTTTGTTGCACCAGACTATACTGTGTTGTGGCTGCTATCACTACAACGTTCTCCCATTACCACCTCAAATATCAACCGGATTTGCTCCCCAGAATTAAGTCCAGTACCGCTCTGTCCCTTCTACATGTGGACGTTAACAAAAAATCTCCTGAATAGATTTCAAACATCCATTCCCTCACAACCCTTTACATTATGATTTTTCCAATTAATTCCGGGGAAGTTGGAATCCCTTAAGATTCTCACCTTATGATTATTATCAATATGATTACATCCATCCATTGAAAACCTACATATCTGCTTCTCTGTTACCCACTGATTTTTTGAGTTCTTATAGCACATTCAGGACAATATGACTGCTCCCTTCTGGTCTCTAAGCTCCACCTTTAGAACTCAATTGAAGACCATTTCAGGATATCATCGCTCCTTATTGCAGTAACTGACTCCTTTATGTCATACAACCTCCTCTTTTGTTTTTTTTTAAACATCCGCCTTACTCTATTATTCTGAAGAATGCACATGTACTTGCAAATAGTTGCTCCCAGTCTATGTTTGTCAGATGTTCTCTAATGATATTGAATTTGGCCTACACCCAATTTAGACATTTCTGTATGATCGTTTTCACTTTCTATAATGACTTTGAAACTTCCGGAGTTATCATCACTGTTCCCAAAATGCTTGCCCATTTAAACTTCATTTGCCTGGTTTCATTTCCTCGAACTAGATCTAATACTGCTTCATCTGTAGTTGGACTATCCGTGTAGTGGCATAAAAGCTCTCCTGGATCTGCTTTGAACATTCCAACCCATAAAATCCTTTCACACAAAGGTGATCCCAGTTAATGTTAGAAAGTTTACATCCCCTACAACTATATAAACCTATTCCTCTCATACCTCTCTGCAATTTGCCTCCACCTCTACACCTCTATCTCTTTCTGACTGTTGGGGACCTGGAGCTTAATCCCAGCAAAATGATCATTTTTTTTTTATTTCTAAGCTCCAACCAGAATGATTGCATTTGAACAGCCTTCTGAAACGTAGTCCCACATTACTTCAGTGATCTTCCCCTTTACCAATAATACACAAACCTCTCCTACATCCCCCCGATCATGCCTGAAACTTCTATACCTATGCTTCAGTGATTGCAACTGTTAGAGCTAGCCATGGTTGAAGGTGATTCTCATTTGACATAAAATGGCTCAGGAAGGTTTCTGGCTGAAACAGTCTGCTGTTTGAAGCCAAACTGTAAGCTAGAACAGTTAGCTGCCTTCATGGAAGGATCGTATCCAAGGGAACTAGATTAGAATCATAGAGGGTCAGTGTGGTAGCAGGGCATTTGGTTAACCATGATGCTATCCCGTTCAAACTCAGTTAACACACAATAAATCTTCTGAAATGCATATAATGGGCCACGTGTGACAGAAACAGATGGAGCTGCTTGTGTTGAGACAGAGAAGGAATAGCCTTGAGGAATGCTGATATCAACCTCTGTACCAGGTTGGCCCAAAGTCTGATCTTCATCATGGGTTAGAAAGAAAGGGTCTTACCAGGCACTGACCACATGTTCACAGGATGTTATTACCCCCAAGTAATTGGATGAGGAGTTAGACGAAAGCTGAAATAAGGTGACTGACTGTGTCTAAACTGCATGTTTTCTTTCATTCAGTGAAGTCCCTGAACTGCCAGAGGCACTTTCCCCATGTACATAAAACAATAAACTCTTTGATGCTTGAAGTGGAATTGATTATCAAATGATCCATTTAATCATTCCCTCCATCAGTTTAGTGCAGTCAGCAGGATATGAGAGCATGCACAGGCAAAGGGACTGGACTGCATGAGGACCCTGTATTCACAGAAACCTGTAACCCCGGCTCATTTGGTGTCCCCTTATGGTCCTGTATCGGAACTTGAAAAGGGTCCACTCAGTACCAAAGGGTGGTAGGGCTCCGGCATTGTCGCTATGGGACACAGTCACAGGCCACCTTGAAGCAAACCTTCATTGAAACATGGACCCTCTTCCACAGCTAAAGTTTACTGGGAGAAACTCTAAGTCGTGCCCAAGGGAAGGGTGAGGAACACCAAGAGTTGTAATCTGCAAGCAGGGCTTAGCCAAAACAGACAGACTACTTTTTGGGCTGATTTGCCTGACTGTCATTTAAAATATGAGACCTGACAGATACTTCCAACCCTTTTCTGTGGCATTTGAAAGATGTTGCATGAGATAAACACTGAACACTGAGTAGCTCATGAAAGGGCATTCATGAGGCACTTTGGGCAAACAATATTTGGGAAAAGATTGCATTTGAAATTATCCTCACCAGCCCGCCAGTTGCAGAAGCATCTATCCACTACAGAATTGGTAAGCAAGACCACAGTCATCAAACTGGCTTAATGAAAAAGAGGACGGAGTAGCGGAAGCAAAACCAGGCATAGTTTGTTGTAGTAGAATGATTGTTGTTCTGTTTGTACTGCATATGTTAGCAACTATGAACCATGACACAGTCAGTTGCCAGATAATCCTTGCCATACAGCAGCCGTACAAAGGGACATGGAAAATAGGAACATGAGAATGAGGTGCAGGAATCAAACATGCTGCCCTTCAAGGGTGTGCCATCTCACTCAATGAGAACATATCTGATCTGACTGTGGTGTGAATCTTCAGTTTCCTGTGTTACATTCATTGGCTCCAACTGTATCTAAAAACAATCTAAAGTGGCCTGAAAATATTCAATCGTCCTGCCTCTACTGCTTTCTGGCAGAAACCTCTGTACCAGGTTGGCCCAAAGTCTGATCTTCATCATGGGATAGAAAGAAAGGGGCTAACCATGCACTGATCACATGTTCACATCATGTTATTACCCCCAAGTAATTAGATGAGGAGTTAGGTGAAAGCTGAAATAAGCTGACTGGCTGTATCTAAACTGTATGTTTTCCTTTACTCAGTGAAGTCCCTGAACTGACCAGAGGCTCTTTCCCCACGTACATAAAACAATAAACTCTTTGATGACTCTTTGATGAAGGGCTAATGATCCCCTGACTGAGGGAAAAAAAACATGCCTGCCTCAAAAATGAGTGTCTTTTTTTAAAACCAGTCTCCAAAGCGAGCTTCCATTCGGTGTCTACTGCGTTAAGTCACAATATAATTGTATGAATCTGAATTATGTATAATCTTGTTTTATAACATCCTATAGGTATAGGCCCAAAATGTTCAAGTTCTCTCCAATCTCATTTTATTTCAGTCAATATGGAGATTAAACTCACCCATTATTATTGGTGTACCTGAATCTGAAACAACCAATATTTCTGGAACAAAAGCATAATGCATAAACTCAGAGCTGATGGAGTGACATCTAGACTCAAAATGTTGGCCTGCTTTCTCTCCATGGATACTGCCTGACCCACTGAGATCTCCAGCATTTTTCGTTTACATAAATGATGGTGCCTGATTACCACCTTCGACAACAATTCTTGGTTCGGTACAAGGAGAAAGAGAGTCAAATCTCAATTAACTAATAATTAACTTTATTAGCTTAGTCAAACAGACATAATATCTTCAGTGGGAGTTATTGGTAAAAAGGGCCACACAGAAGAGTCACAGAGAACGACTTGTACAGACATTATCTGAGAGTCAGATACATGATGCTGAAAAAGTAATGAGGAAGGGGATTTCTGACAGGTCAACCTACACTCTTGCCTAATCCTTCAGGCTATAGAAGTCAGAGGGTATTCATTGTGCCCCACTTTCTTCTTTTTGATATGGCGATAACAGTAGTTTCACTGGAAGTCCCCACATTTTTCAAACTACCAAAACAACAGTCATCTGATTGTTCACAAAATTAGAAAAAGTTTACAACACAGTGAAGCAGCGTGCCTGTGCCAGTGAAAAAAGGAACAATTAAACCCAATCTCACTCCCCAGGATTTAATGCGAAACATCACAGATTACAGCACTTCAAGAGCATATCCAGTCAAAAAAGCATCAAATGTGTCTGAATCCAATATTCTTTCAGGCAATGGGGTCCAGACAGCTACAACACTCTGAGATAAACAGTTTCACCATCTCCTGGTTAATTCTTTTCACCAATCTCTTCAAGTGTGTAACCCTTGTGTCATTGACCTTTGTATAAAGGTTCATGGCTTCTTTCCCCACCCAATATGCCGCAGCCAGGCAAGATTTGTATATTCCAAACTCCCCCTCAGCTTCGTCCATTTCAATGACAAAAACTTCAGCCCATCCAGCCATTCCTCAGCTATACTTCGAAGTCCTGGCAGAATCTCTGAAGTACTTTCTGTATCCTCACTCATGCTGTCATTTCTGTTGTGCTTTCTGGTTGCATAAACAACGGAAAATATTTATTTGAAAACATCTGCATTTTGTTTTTACATTCAGCTATTGAATATGCAATTCAATTAGAGACAGAGACAAGGATTTAACTGCCAATGCTGTTGTCAGACGCAAGTGATCATCTCAGATTTTTGGAGATAGCAAGTGCTGCAGATGCTGGAGTTCGTGAAAAAAAGGTGTAGAGCTGGAGGAACACATCAGGCCAGGCAGATTCAAAGGAGCAGGAAAGTTGATGTTTTGGGCTGGGATCCTACTTCAGAAACGACTCTTCTGAAGAAGGGTCCCGACCCGAAACGTCTACTTTCCTGCTCTTCTGCTGCTGTTTGGCCTTCCAGATCCACACTGTGCTGTCCCAGATTTTCACTTTTGAAATGTCTATGTGTTATTTAGAACAGGACGCCTGTATGCTATGCATTGTGTAGAATGGAACCCCTACATTGTGGAAATCGGCCCTTCAGCCCAACAAGTCCACACCAGACCCACCCCACTATACCCCACCTAGTCTACATATCCCTGAACACTACAGATAATTTAGCATGGCCTGATCCACCTACACTGCACATCTTTGGACTGTGGGAAGAAACTGGAGCACCCAGAAGAAACCCATGCAGGCATGGGGAGAATGTGCAAACTACACACACACACACACACACACACACACACACACACACACACACACACACACACATACACACACACACACACACACACACAAACACACACACACACACACACACACACACACACACACACACACACACACACACACACACACACACACACACACACAGAGTGGCCTGAGGGTGGAGTCGAACCCAGTCCCTGGTGCTGTGAGGCAGCAGTGATAACCACTGAGCCACCGTGCCGTGCAGGTACACGTTTTTTTTTAAACTACATATTAACTGTTCATAATCAAGACACAACGTGAACTGAAAGCCGTATTGGAAACTGTGCAGACACTTTCTTTCATTGTTATTTTCATGCACTTTTTGCATGTTAAGCATTCACAGAGCTCATTTGTCGCTGTGTTATGGGGAAGAAAAGATAACATTCAATGAGCATAATAGTTTAAAAATTGGAGAATTAGTCAATTAGGCATAGTAAATTGCGTTGTATTGATGGTCTGCAGCAAGGATGTTACACGGACAGACCATTCTTCTTGTTTCACCTCAATGTGTATCCTTGGTTGATAGTTGATGTGGGCATTTTGGCCAAAGTAAAACTGGATCTTGGAAGTGTAACCACACAGAGAGCTTCATCAATTCCTATGCTGTGCCCTTTCTTCTTCAAAATTGATCATTCAAATGTAGTCACTTACTGGTGGAGAGAATAACACCTTTCTGTAGGAGGATGAGCAGAAAGTTATTTACTGTAGTGAGAGGAGTGGCCTCCCTTCATCTCCTGAATGAGGCTGTGCAGGACGCTGGAACATATCCCTGTGAAGTCAAGTCTTAGCATTGAATGGTTGGGAAAGAAACTGCTGTGCAACATTTTTTTTATGAGAAGTGTCACTGCAAACAAGCATGGTGTCTTAGCTGCATTTCACATTAGCATTCAACTTCTTCAGAATGAAATTATCATAAGTGTGAGAAACTTGTAGAAACCAGTACAGTGTGAAGATTCCCATCTGCATTTCATTGGAAACTTGTATTGAAATGTATCTATCGCAGAATAAGTTAATACCAAACTTCAAAGCCACCCATTGTTCTTTTCTAATCTAAGCATCAGGAAACAATTTGAAAAGAGCCAGGTATGATCTGCACTATTGCATATTTTGAGTATCCGGCATCTAATTGAAAATAAAATTGCTGAACGCATTGTTTGGACCATAGGTGTCACAGTTTCATTGATCGAGAATCCAGTTCCAAACTGGTTGTTACGAGGAGGATGCAGAATAGCATCACAAATATATTTGTAATAATTAATCTGTTTATTGTTAGAAATCAATTTTGCTGAACTTGGAAATGGTGCACCAATCATTGTGCTGGGGAGCAGGGGGTCATTGCATATTAAATATAACATTTACTCCCAGCAAATAATGAATACAAATGCAGAAACTGTGGCCCTGAAAATACAAATGGTTTGTTCATTAAATCGTTGAAGTTTTGCAGTTGGATTCTGATGTTTAGATTTATCTGAATTATGTTGTTTACAATGCAGGTTCACCAGGTCCCATGAAAATTGTGACAGTACCATTGGGAGAAGCTTTTTTCATTTTGCAGAGCAGCGCTTTGTCCTTTTGCCCAAAAGAAGACATTCTTATTTGGCACAAAAACAACACAAAAGTCTATACTGGATTTGGAAATGAAAAACAAGTAAACACAAACAGGCTTTGAAGTTGTCAGCACGTTAGAGTGTCAGAAGCAGTCGAGTGTGAAACAGTTTACACTTGTCAAGTGCCTTACATTTCAAGCTAATTTCCAGCAAATGTCAGTTACACTATTGCGAAAGAAGTGTGGGGGCGTCCTGTAAATGTCCACGCAAAGTGACGAATGCCAGCTTCACCAGAGCAGCCCATGTTTGAAAGGCACAAAATGGTCAACAGGTATTAAAACAAACTGGGAAAGCCTGCTCTAGCATTTCAGTGAAACACATTGGTACCTTTGAACAAGACTATTCCAAGGTCAGGAAAAGAGTTTAAATACTGACCATCCGAGACAGTTCTGATAAGAAGGTGCCATTGGATGGATAAGTAACTAGTTTGAGCCTCTAATGAAAGGATGCTGACCCCAGTAAACAAATAACATCAAGTATCAGTCTCAGTCCACGAACCAGCAAGATGAACTCCCTTGAACTTGCTGGAGCAAAAAGTTACATCAAAAGTTATTTTGCAGGAAATAGTTGCTTCTTAGAATCCACCCGCAATATTACATAGATTCTCGTTAAAAATTCCCGAATCACACAAGTAGTTTTAACATATAACAAAAGTATAATACAAGCATGAGGGGAAAAACATTTAAACTTAGGTGTGAAAGTTAATTAGCCTCAGGAAACATTTTGTCTTACACCCTGAGCAAACTAGATTGTTCATTACCATTAATTACAAACTGCTTATAGTAAGTGTAGCTGTAGGAGTTTACATTTTACAACAAACTTGATGATAGAAATTAACCTCATACTAATTAGTAAAAACAAATTTGTTTATTATTTAGCATATATAATTAGGACAGAGAGAAATTGTAGAGGGAAGGCTGAATTTGATTTAAAAATGCAGATATAATGCAATGAATAATAGAACTCAAGTGATAAGAAGCCTGAGACAGATCTGAAGGAGTGCAGCCAGTAACTTTGGAATGTGAATGTCTGGTGAACACTACATGAGCATGGGAAACTGGGGCTGTCGGTAGGAATGCTCATCCTTAATTTGGTGCCCCATGAGATTGGGTGCATGCATTAATGAGGAAGAACAGTGAATATAGATCAGAGATAATGGGAACTGCAGATGCTGGAGAATCCAAGATAATAAAGTGTGGAGCTGGATGAACACAGCAGGCCAAGCAGCATCTCAGGAGCACAAAAGCTGACGTTTCAGGCCAGGACCCTTCATCAGAGAGGGGGATGGGGAGACGGTTTTGAAATAAATAGGGAGAGAGGGGGAGGTGGACCGAGATGGAAAGAGGTGAAGATAGGTGGAGAGGAGAGTATAGGTGGGGAGGTGAGGAGGGGATAGGTCAGTCTGGGGAGGACAGACAGGTCAAGGAGGTGGGATGAGGTTGGTAAGTGGGAAATGGAGGTGCGGCTTGAGGTGGGAGGAGGGGATAGGTGAGAGGAAGAACAAGTTAGGGAGGAGGGGACGAGCTAGGCTGGTTTTGTGATGCAGCCGGGGGGTCGGGGGTGGGAGATTTTGAAGCTTGTGAAGTCCACATTGATACCATTGGGCTGCAGGGTTCCCAAGCAGAATATGAAGTGCTGTTCTTGCAACATTCGCGTGGCGTCATTGTGGCACTGCAGGAGGCCCATGATGGACATTTTGTCTAAGAAATGGGAGGGGGAGTTAAAATGTTTCACGGCTGGGAGGTGCAGTTGTTTATTGCGAACTGAGCGGAGGTGTTCTGCAAAGTGGTCCCCAAGCCTCTGCTTGGTTTCCCCAATGTAGAAGATGCCACTGTATTGTACAGTGGATACAATATACAACATTGGCAGATGTGCTGGTGAACATCTGCTTAATATGGAAAGCCATCTTGTGGCCTGGGATGGGGTTGAGGGAGGAGGTGTGGGGGCAAGTGTAGCACTCCCTCCGGTTGCAGGGGAAGGTGACGGGAATGGTGGGGTTGGAGGGGAGTGTGGAGTGGACAAGGGAGTCACGGAGACAGTGATCTCTCCGCAAGGCAGACAAGGGTGGGGATGGAAAAACATCTTGGGTGGTGGGGTCGGATTGTAGATGGCGGAAGTGTCAGAGGATGCTGTGTTGTATGCGGAGGTTGGTGGGGTGGTATGTGAGGACAAGGGGGATTCTCTTGGGGCGATTATTACAGGGGCGGGATATGAGAGATGTGTTGCGGGAAATGTGGGAGATACGGTCAAGGGCGTTCTCGACCACTGCGGGGGGGATGTTGCGGTCCTTGAAGAATGCGTCATCTGGGATGTGCGGGAGTGATATGCCTCATCCTGGGAGCAGATGCAATGGAGGCAAAGGAATTGGAATAGGTGATGGAATTTTTGCAGGGGGGTGGGTGGGAGGAAGTGTATTGTAGGCAGCTGTGGGAGTTGGTGGGCGTGAAGTGAACATCAGTTTCTAGCTGGTTGCCTGACATGGACACAGAGAGGTCCAGGGAGGTGAGGGATGTGTTGGAGATGGCCCAGGTGAACTTGAGGTTGGGGTGGAAGGTGTTGGTGAAGTGGATGAACTGTTCAAGCTCCTCTTGGGAGCAACAGGCGGTGCCGATACAGTCATCAATGTAATGGAGGAAGAGGTGGGGTTTGGGGCCAGTGTAGGTGCAGAAGAGGGACTGTTCCACGTAGCCTACAAAGAGGCAGGCATAGCTTGGGCCCATGCAGGTGCCCATGGCCACCCCCTTTGTCTGTAGCAAGTGGGAGGAATCAAAAGAGAAGTAGTGGAGGGTGTGGGCAAGTTCGGCTAGGTGGATGAGGGTGTCGGTGGAGGAGGACTGGTTGGGCCTGCGGGACAGGAAGAAGCGGAGGGCCTTAAGGCCTACTGCGTGCGGAATGCAGGTGTATAGGGACTGGACGTCCATGGTGAAAATGAGGCATTGGGGGCCAGGGAATTGGAAGTTCTGGAGGAGGTGGATGGCGTGGGTGGTGTCACGGACGTAGGTGGGGAGGTCCTAGTCCAAGGAGGAGAAAATGGAGTCCAGATAGGTGGAGATGTGTTCGGTGGGGCAGGAGGAGGCGGAGACAATGGGTCGGCCAAGGCAGGCAGGTTTGTGGATTTTGGGTAGGAGATAGAAGCGGGCAGTGCGGGATTGGGAAACAATGAGGTTGGAGGCTGTGGGTGGGAGGTCACTTGAGGTGAAAAGGTGATGGATGGTGTTAGAGATGATGGTTTGGTGCTCAGGGGTGGGGTCATGATCAAGGGGGCGATAGAAGGAAGTGTTGGAGATTTGGCATTTGGCCTTGGCGATGTAGAGGTCAGCGGGTTTGATGGGGAGGTTGGGGTTGGAGCAGAGGGAGCGGAGGGCTGCCCATTCTGTGGGGGAGAGGTTCGAGTGACTGAGAGGGGTGGAGAGGTTGAGGTGGTTAATGTCTCGACAGCAGTTGGAGATGAAGAGGTCAAGGGAGGGTAGGAGGCATGGGGGTGGTGTCCAGGAGGAGGGCTTGTGTTGGAGGCAGGTGGAGGGATAAGTGGAGGGACGGTTGGGCTCCCGGTTAAAGAAGTAAGCGTGGAGGCGAAGGCAGCGGAAAAACTGCTCGATGTCCAAACGTGACTGGTATTCGTTGATGTGTCAGTGGAGGGGGACAAATGTGATCCCCTTGTTTAGGACTGACCGTTTGTTCTCAGTCAGTGGGAGGTCTTGGGGGGAAGGTGAAGATTCGGCAGGGCTCAGCGTGGCTGTCTTCTCTGGGGTTGCTGGTGGTGGGCGGTGTTCCATCAGCAGTGGGCAGAGCTGCGTTGGCGGTGCGGCGTCTGGAGTTGGACGAGCGGGGTGGGCGGCAGCAGCAGCGGTGAGGGTGATGTTTGTGGTGTTTGCTGTGTTTGATTATTGGAACAGAAAATGTGTAAAATGCTGTATTTCACTGTAAAAATCAGGGTGTGTCATTGATCTCCCTTCCGATTCAGGGAAGGTTCTTTGGCCCTCTCCCTGCATCAAGTGGGTTTTGCTTAAATAAACATCTTCCACATGGCTGAATCCTGCCTGCCTCCTCATACTTTGTCCCTGATGGACAGTACACTCCCTACATCAATACTTGCACAAAAACGGTTTACGCGGTTTGGTATCCAGTTCACAGCCTTGAATGTGGATTCATTCACTTTGCTTCCTATAATTGGTGAGTAAATGTTGATACATTACCCAAGGCCCCTCCTTTCAAACAAAACCAAAGGAACTGCGAATGTTGTAAATCAGGAATAAAAACAAAATCAGGAACTTTCCTTGTTCTATCCAATTGTGGCCCCTGCCCACAACTCTTTTTCCAATACATCAATGATATTATCGGTGCTGCTTCCCTCTCTCATCTAGAATTGGAAAACTACATCGATTTTGCCTCCAATTTCCACCTTGCCCTCACTTTCACCTGGTCTATCTCGGACTCACCCCTACACTTCCTCGATATTTCTGTTTCCATTTCTGGGGATAGACTGGCCACTAATATCCATTACAAACCCATTGACTCCCACAGCTACCTGAACAATATATCCTTACACCTTACTTGCTCTAAAGACTCCATCCCAATCTCTCAGTTCCTCCACCTCCTTCGCATATGTTCAGATGAAGACAGCTTCAACAGGGAGCCTCCGAAATGTCCACCTTCTTCCTCATCCAAGGATTTCCCAGCTCCATTGTCGACAGGGGCCTCAACCAGGGCTGACCCATCTCCCACGCTTCCGCCATCACCCCTTCTCTTCCCTGTCACAATAGCGATGGGGTTCCACTTGCCCTCAACTAGCATCTACAAACAGAAGATTATCAGGCGCCGTTTCCACCACCTGCAGCAAGATGTCAGAATGAGACACATATTCCCTTCCCCTCCCTTGTCAACTTTCCACAGGGACCATTCCCTGTGGGACACCCTAGTCCACACTTCCTTCACCCGCAATACCCCCTCACAGCCCTATGGCACCTTCCCCTGTAACTGGCAAAGGTGCAACACCTTCCCATTTACCTCCTCTCTTCCCTGTATCCAAGAGCCCACGCTTACCTTCCAGGTGAAGCAACACTTCACCTGCACTTCCCAGAACCTAGTCTACTGCATTCGCTGCTCACAGTGTGGTCTCCTCCACTTTGGGGAAACAAAGCATAGAATAGGTGACTGCTTCGCAGACATCTACGTTCTGGTCACCAGAAAGATCCTGAACTACCCATCACCTTCCACTTTAACACACCACCTTGCTCCCTGACTAACATATCTGTCTCTGGCTTGCTGCAGTGCTCCTGCGAAACCCAATGCAAGCTGGAAGAGCAACACCTCATTTTCTGCTTGGGGACCCTACAGCCCTCCAGTCCCAATGTTGAGCTCAATAATTTTAGGACCTAAACTCTGCCATGTCCAGCCCCCTACCCCATAGACCAGGCCTTGTAACCACATAGCCTGCTATTATGCTCAACTGTTATTCGTCACTAATAGTCGGCATTAACAACTATTCACACTCCCCGTTGTTATCAACTCTTTGTCTGTCCAACTGCTTTTCTCTCTCTTTAGGCTCAATCCTATTGTTTACTCCTTACCCCATTGGCTGGAATCTATCATCTTGTTACTTTTAAAATATACAATAAACTTGAGGACATGTGTTCCAAAAGTTCCTGGATCTGTGAAAGAAACAAAAAATGCCTCATGCTGTTTTCAATGTTCACTCTCTGATTTTTTTTGTAAACCATGATCCCTCGTTCTGAATCTTCCAAAAGAGGAAAATCTCTACATCTACCTTGTCAAGACCCCTCAATATTTTACATGTTTCAATCAATCAACCTGTTCCTGTTTGCAGCTGTCCAATCTTTTCCCACAAGTTAAACAGAATTTGCCATCATCTGTATTGCCTCTTCCGAGCTAATTCACAACTTTCCAAGCAGTCTTTCAAAACTCTTCAGACTGATAAAGATAACAAGGTGTAGAGCTGGATGAACACAGCAGGCCAAGCATCATCAGAGAAGCAGGAAAGCTGACATTTCAGGTCTGGACCCTTCCTTTGAATTTTTTCAGAACATTTTCTGAAGAAATGTCCAGACCCAAAACTTTCCTGCTCCTCTGATGCTGCTTGGCCTGCTGTGTTCATCCAGCTCGAAACCGTGTTATCTCAGATTCTCCAGCATTGGCAGTTCCTACTATCTCTCTTCAGATGATAATCATTTTTGTTTTTGTGTACTTGTAAGCTTTTGATAGATGAATTAGAAAAATCATTCATGCCAGCAACAAGTTCACAATAAAACAATGTTAATAGATTAGATAGTTATATTTTCCAAATCAATTCAATCCAGAGAACTTGCCACAATATAATCAGTGAAGCACAGTAATTTATTTGGAAGCTATATTGGTTGTGTGCCATTTTTGAGAAAACAATACACAAATGTATTGAAAGTAATGCTTAGCCATGTATCAACACAATGTGTTCAAATATAAATTGATTTCTTTTTCTGATTTCATTTCCACTTCAATAAAGAATAATGCTACATTTTCATTGTTCGGAAACATTCATGAGTCATGCCATCTTGTCCTACTATGCCATATTACAATGAGAGTGCAATGTTAAACAGTCCTGGTGTGCGAATGGAGGAGAGAGGGTGAGAAAAGTCATAAAGCCAAAGTACAAAGGGATCTGGGAGTCCTAGTCCAGGATTCTTTAAAGGTTAACTTGCGGGTTCAGTCCGTGATTAAGAAAGAGAATGTAATGATGTCACTTATCTCAAGAGGGTTGGAATATAAAAGCAGTGATGTGCTTTTGAGACTTTATAAAGCTCTACTTAGGCCCCATTCAGAATACTGTGTCCAATTTTGGGCCCCACACCTCAGGAAGGACATCCTGGCACTGGAGTGTGTCCAGCTAAGATTCACACGGATGATCCCTGGAATGGTAGGTGTAACCAACAATGAACGGCTGAGGATCCTGGGATTGTATTCATTAGAGTTTAGATGGTTGAGGGGAGATCTAAGAAACATACAAGACATGCATGGCATAGAAAGGGTGGATGCTGGGAGGTTGTTTCCATTCGGTGGGGAGACTAGGACCCATGGGCACTGCCTGAGAATTAGAGGCGGTAAATTTAGAATGGAAATGAGGAGACACTTCTTCAGCCAGAGAGTGGTGGGCCTATGGAATTCATTGCCACGGAGCACAGTGGAGGCCGGGACGTTAAATGTCTTCAAGGCAGAGATTGATAATTTCTTGATCTCACAAGGAATTAAGGGCTATGGGGAGAGTGAGGGTAAGTGGAGTTGAAATGCCCATCAGTCATGATTAAATGGCAGAGTGGACTTGATGGGCCGAATGGCCTTACTTCCACTCCTATGTCTTATGGTCTTATGGTCTTATGACCAGTGATGGTGCATCAGTCTGCACTGTCTGGGCACAGTGCCACTCTATACTGAACTAAAATTTGAAGAAGAAACTGCCAATTATGAACTGAAGCAAATTAACTGAGCAAAATGAACCACCAAAATATCAGAGAGATAAGCAATCAGATCTCTTCAGCTTTCTGGATGTGGAATAATCAACACAAACAAACATTCTCACAGTAACGGCAAGAGGACAAACAGGATTAAAACTGCTGCCACAGTGGAAGCAGAAAGAAGTATCTATTCAAGCTAGAAAAAAAAAAGAGTGAAACACAAACAAGTTAAGGACAGTAGCCAAAAGAAGCCTTGTGAACATTTGTCACAGTAAATCCCATCATTTCAAGGCCAAATGCACAGACTGGAGAAAGGGAAAGAAAATATCAGCATTGCCCCGTGTTGCCAATGCAAGCAGAATTATGATGAATATCTGACGATACACAAACACAGAGAAAAACACTCAGTAATAACCTTCATGATCAATATGTCAAACTTCATGCAAATTGAAAGGGCATAAGGAGGTCCTGGACAGTCAAAAATAATTGAGTTGTGATTTTTAGTTGTAACTGTTGCACAAATTTTAAAGCTGAAATGAATTGGATCCAGGTGATATTACTCGAAGGGAAGAAATTCATCCATATATTTGCAAAATTATGAAAGGGTTTATACAAGTAAAATAACTGTTTAAATTTGATAAGAAACATAATCATCTCTGTAATAAAAACTGCTTCTATCTTTTTAGCGTAGTTTTGTTTTCCCAAATCGGAGGCTGCTTTTCACAACTGCATACAGTGGACTATTTTCTTGGTGTTTGGATTTCGATGATGGACTGGAATCATTGAATTTCAGAGCAAGGTAAATCAGTCTGCAGTCTGTCATGCTTTGTTTTGTCTGAAAAACAGCATTGAGACTGAATTACCATTCATTTAAATCATTCTAGATGAAAATTGCATGCAGGCAACTTTCAACATCATTTCATAATCAACTCATTATGATGAATGAACTCATTATTTATACATGAGATCTTAAAAGTACCTCTGTATATTGTGGTATAGTCCTGTTGTTTTAGCATTATGTCATCCTCAGAGCCAACTCGATTAAGAGCAGCATATGTCAGCTTATCCTCAGGCATCTTCCGTTTTCTCTAGAGAGTTAAGATTCAATATTCATTTGGTTGTTTTATTTTGGTGTAAAGAGATGCATATACATTCTTAGCATGGACAATTAGTTTGTCGTACTATAAAACAACAAATGCTGGAGATCGCAGTGGCTCAGGTAACATCCACGAAGGGAGAGCAAGTTAATGTTTCCAGACTAGATGATTCTTCATCACAGTTCTGCTGAAGATTCATCCATACTCAAAATACGAGCTTTCTCCCTCCGTGGATGCTGTCTGATCTGCTGTGATCTTCAGCATTTGTTGTTTTCAGGACAGATTTCAATATCTACAGTGATGTGTTCCTACAGATTGTTGTACTGACTTTGCTAACACTTCACTACAATCATTACATTTTCCTCTTTCTGACTTTGAACTGTTTCTTACGAGGAACAGCACATCTATTCACAAGCAAACATTATTTTCTGATATTATTAATGTTAATCTAATTTTAATTTAAAGTTACATTTGTCAGTTCAATTTAATTTGGGTTTTAAATTCTGAGGGGTGAATTCCTGTCTTATTACATTCTGCTACAAATTGAACATGCAATAACATTTATTAAATGCAAAAAAAAACTTGACTTTGTTTAGGAACGATAAAAATAAACACAGATCCCATTGCTTCACACTAAAATTATAAGTGGCAATTATTTGAAATGAATTAATAACGTCGTTCTGAGGAAAGGTCACGACCTAGAACATTAACTCTGATTTCTCTCTGCAGCTGCTGCCAGATCTGCTGAGCTTTTCCAGCAATTTATTTTTTTGTCAGTGGATAGATGGAGGATGGACGGTGCAGGATTGGCCTAAACATTCCCTCACATTAAATTAGCTACATTAGTGAGCCAACTCGAGAGAAGGAATAACTGTACTTACCACTGCTATTTGAAATTTAATTTTAGAATCACCCTGTTCATTTCTGAATAAGGGAAAGTAATTATTTCAATGGGCCATCTGAATGGTAATAAATAAAAGTGCTGAAATCTGAAGTGAAGACACAAGTGTAGTGCATTTTCAGTCAGAAAATGTGCCAACTATTTTGGGAGGAATATATTCAGGTAACTGACAATGAAAAAATGTGACAAGTATGGTGCGCTTTTGTCGAACAGTTAAGCCACAATATTTTAGTGCTCTAAGGTATACTCTTTGGTCTTCTGTGGAGTATTTCTCAGTCATAGCTAATTTTGTTTTCTCTTTCCATCTGATCCACTGCTCATGAAACAATAAAACACAGGCTAGGCATTGCACCTGGACATCAGAGGACTTTATTCTGTCACTGACAGCAGAGCAGCTGCAACATTTCACAGAAAGATGTGCAGTAATGGAGTAAAGACTTTGGCATAATTTTCTGAAGACCTCCAAGAAAGGCTTGTCATTTATGCTGCACCTGCAGTACGTCAGTGAGTGTATTCTGCATGAAGTACTATTTTTAATAGGATGTGAGCCTCAGTAGCAAGGCCAGTATTTGGTGCCAATAACTGTTTACTATTGAGAGTCCAACAGCACATCAGGTTTCTTGACTGACTGCAGTCCAACATTGTTGTCAGGGAGAGTGTTGCAATAAAAGAGGAGGGTACTTTTTGCAGTATTATACACAAGGAAGGAAATGTATTTTTTTTTAAATAAAGCAACTTCAGATCCACGACTGAAACTGAGATGATAAAGCATTTGAATTAACTTCAAGACTCTGACTGTTTCAAAATGTATTTAAAGAGGCTACATCTGCTGATCTGCACTGCATTGAATTGCAGTCAAGAAAAACAATGTGTAATTACATTGTGTCATCTGGACAGTGCAAACAAACCACTGTCGGGTAATCCTGAGTAAGTCCCACCTGCTCCTTTTCAGTTGCCATAGCTCGGAAGGTGTTTCTCATAAGTTACTGATATCCACATTTGAAAATTAAAAATAAGAGATGTTTGCATCACAACAGCTTGTTGATTTTTTTTCCCCCAAGATTGTATGTTGCTGTAGCAGAGAGTTCACTAGCAGAGAGACAGCCGAGAGCGTAAGCTTTCTAAGGAAGCCAATTTGTACAAGCCGTCTGCATAATACATTGAGTTCTTTGGCAGAGTTGCTTGGTAGGAGACAGACGTAATCACCTAACTCTGACTAATGCTTAAGTGAATTGAGAATGGCATAGAAAGGGAGAAGAAAACAATATTGTCTCTTTATTTTCCATGGAACCTATCAGAGTGGTCATCACCACAATATAATCAACATTGATTATAATGTAATCAATGTGGCAAAATTATTCAAAATTATTCAGCACTCTGTCACTTGTGAAGTTTGAAAGAAAACAGAAATCAAAGCTGGTTGTCGGCTTCAAACCCATGTTTGATGATTCAACATCATTGTAACAGTTGTGAAACTTGCTGCCATTTTCTATTTGTTTTATTTTGTTTTTATTTAGTTGAAGTTGTGTTTTTGAGAGCTGATGAAATCTTCATTACTTAACTTGACATGTTAGGAATACACATTTGTGTTCCCAGCTTAACTGTTCAACTAGACTTGAAAGTTAAAACAGACAGAGTAAACTAAATTTGTCTTACCACATCATCATGCTGAGCTGGATTTATTGTTTTTTTCTGTGCCCCACCTGAGAAACAACAAAGACATAAGTCAGCAACAAAAACAGCAGATAATTGTACTCATCAGCCCCAACCAATGAAACCAAAAGATATTTGACTTCTATTCGACATTTGTAAACAGGGTACAACAGGAAAAACAGTTTCACAATACAGCTCTAAATGTTACACACAGATGCTTTGAATTTATGTTTTGAGGGTTAAAGCTATAGAAACATTTTTCAGCAAAGAATTTTACCATCACAACTTTGATCTACACCGATACAACTTCTCAAAGTGAAACTTCAAATTTTCTTCTTATTTTATGTTTGATGTGAAGCACGGTATATGTTTGGAAGAGGTTTCACATTAATTAGTTGTTTAAATTATACAATTCAGAAATTCAGTTCCCAATTGTGTTAATTTCAGTGAGGCATTTCTATCCTATTCATACCTTTGGAGATAAAGAACAGAAAACCCTTGACAATCATCACGGTCAATATTAGAATTGCAATTGCACGAGCGACACAACTGGCAGCCATAGTAACACTGATTTTAGAGGCAAAATCTGCAATGATAACATAAATTCAAAATTAGGGATTGCACCAGAAACTGAAGATACGCACGTTTTAAATGCCATGTGCATCGTTCGCAATTGGACTGCCTTGAACCTGTGGTAAATACCATACATAAAGTCTCAGCATTTCAATTTTGTTATCACTTTGTTCAACTAATCCGTATGCAGCCAGATTAAAAATGCCTGGAATTTACAGAAATAGGTAAATAATAAAAGTACCTCAACTAATGACACATTTTAAATTAATAGAGCTAATCGCAATCAGTGTTCAGTTCTCTCAGCTATATTGAAAAATTACAAGTTATTTGGTGGGAGATTAGTTGGATTGCACACAGATCAAGGTCAGAAACCATACATAATGGAATCTGCGGTCAGATTTCCTTGTATTTTCCATGGAGGTAAACTTCATTTGAAATAATTTTAATCTCTTTGCAGCTATGACCCAATCATCTATGACCCTATGTTTTGTGTTTAATCAAGTATGTGTCACTCTGATGAATAAGGAAAATAAACTGGATGCATGGAGGTGTACCATAGAGTCAGACAGGTTTACAGCATGGAAACAGGACCTTCAGCCCAACTTGTCCATGCCGCCCAGTTTTCACAACTGAACTAATCCCATTTGCTTACATGTGATCCATATCCCTCCGTACCCAACCTATCCATGTACCTATCCAAATATTTCTTAAATGACAAAATAGTACTCATCTCCATTACTACCTCTGACAGACTTTTCCAGATACTCACATCACTCTGTGTGAAAAAAATTCCTCCTCTTTTGTATCACCCCTCTCTTACCTTAAACCTATTCCCCCAACCCCCCCCCCCCCAGTTTTAGACTCCCCTACCATGGAGAAAAGCTGTTGAATCTACTTATCTGTGCATCTCATGATTTTATAGACCTCTATAAGGTCGCCCTTCAGTCTCCTATGGTCCAGGAAAAAAAGAAGTCCCAGCTTATCTAGCATCTCTTTAGAACTCAAGCCTTCCAGTTCATGCAACATCTGAGGAAATATTATCTGCACGCTTTCTAATTTAAGCATATCCTTTCTGTAGTAGGTGACCAGAACTGCACACAGTTACCTGACATTTGGCCTGTCCAAATTCAATACTGTTCATGCTTTCACAAGAATTAATATTGATCATGCAGCCCTTTGCAAGTCATCAGTGTATGCAGAAAAGAATGATGTGACCAGTGTTGAAGACTGATATTTAATTTTGGTAGTCACATGTGATAACTACATATCAGCTCCAAACAGCATGAAGAAAGAAAACTTTAAACCATACAATAGGACTTAAATTCAATTTTGACATAACTGCATGCAAATGTGGAGGCAACAGCCACGTGGTATTATCGCTAGACTGTTAATCCAGAGACCCAGACAATGCTCTGGGGACCTGAGTTCAAATCCCAACACAGCAGATGGTGGAATCTGAACTCATGGTCTAATGGTGACCGTGAATCCATTGTTGATTGTTGGGGGAAAAAACCCATCTGGCTCACTAGTGTCCTTTAGGGAAGGAAACTGCCACCCTTACCTAGACTGGCCCATATGTGATTCCAGAGCAATGTGGTTGACTCTGAACTGCCCTCTGGGCAATTTGGGATGGGCAATAAATGCTGCCTAGCTAGTGATGTCCTCATCACTAGAATGAATAAAAAAAACTGTCTTTTGATATTATCACATGCAAATGACTGCCATAATCACTTTTTACATATTTACCCATTTTAAATGATACATGAGCATTCGATGTACCACATATTATGAAATGTTACCTTTATTTATCACAGTGTAGCTGGCATTTGTCGGAAATGAGCTTGAAACATGATATACTTGACAGGTGTAAACTGTCTCACTCTTGACTGCCTCTCGCAACTCTAAGGTGCTGATGACTTCATAAAGATCCTCAGGTTTTGCCAGCTGTTCATTCCGAAATCCTGTCAATATGTTTGTGCCATTTTTATACCAAGTAAGGTTAAAGTCTTTTGGGTAAAAGTCTGATGTCCTGCACTGGATTCGGAGAGAAGCAGAAAAAAGGTCTTCGGATGGCATGGAGACAATTTTCAGAGGAGCTGGTAGTGCTGAAAGGTAAATAACATAAATTAGATGAATTGATTTTGCATCTTCTCCAAAAAACGTACTGTTTATTTTAGCAAAACAATCATTTCGAGCACATCAGTTGTATTAATTTTTGCTATGAACATGACATGAAATTGATGCTACATTTATCAGATTTTAAAAATCCCTCAATTCCTCTCAATACACCTCCTGCATATTTAGAAAAAAAAGCTTTCAGAATTTTTTTCTACTTAATAACATGACCTTTCTTTTGCAAACAGGATAAAGAATTGGATCTGGATCCGACGAATTTAGCAAAGACCATGCAAGTGATTGAACCAAGAATTTGGCTCTTCTTGTGAGATAAGAAACATTTCAAAATGCATAGTTTTTCAAATACCTTCAAGAAGTTTCATCCTGTAACTCCATATTCGTGTGCAAAGTAAAATTTGAAAGTACTGCATTCAATTTTGCTGCAAAATGCACAAATGCATAAAAGCTAAATGCATAAAACTGAAGCAACCCATGACCAAATGCAGCAAGAATTGGACAACAGCCGGGTTTGGGCTAAAAAAGTTGACTGTAACATGCAGGCTACACAAATGGCAGGCAACCATCTTCTCAAATGAGAGACAATATAATCATCCACCCCTTAATATTCAGTGGCATCACCATCCGTGAGTTCCCCACTATCTATAGTTTGGCAGTTACCATTGAGCAGAAACAGAACTGGGCGAGCCATATAAATAGAGCCATAGGTCAGAGGCTAGGAATATTGCAGCAAGTAAATCAACTGCTGGCTTCCCAAAGCCTGCCCGCCATCTGCAAGGCACATGTCAGGAGTGTGTTGGAATGCTCCCCATTTGCCATGCCTACGGGTCGAAAAGCACTTAAGAAGTTGGACTCCATCCAGTAAAAAGTCACTCACTCACTGATTGGCACCACATTCAGTCACTCCACCACATATACTCAGCAGCAGCAGCGTGTAACTTCTAAGATGCACCGCAGAAATTCACCAAAAGCCCTCAGTCAACACCTTCCAAACGCACGATCACTACCATCTAGAAGGGCAAGGGCAGTAAGTATTTGGAAACACCACCAGCTGCCAGTTTCTCCCAAGCCACTCACCATGCTGACTTGGAAATATAGCACTGTTCCTTCACTGACACTGGGTGAAAATCCTGTAATTTCCCCCTAATCGCATTGTGATTCTACTTCCAGCACATGGGCTGCAGCTGTTCAAGAAGGCAGCTCACCACCATCTTGTCAAGGGCAACTAGGGACACGCAATAAATGCTGGGCAGCCACTGATGCCCACATCCCACAAGGGATTTATTTTTAACACAGAGTAGATCTCAAATTTTGAGGATTTCCTGGTTCTCCAAGGTCTCCATTTTCTTTAACGTTTCATTTTAAACAACTGCCAATATTATACGCAAAATGTCTGTGTCTAATACATTGTTTTGATTCCTGTTTTAGATTGTTTTCAAGCAGCTAAGACTCCGTGTTTATCTGCGGTGACACTTACCATATACAATAAGTTGCACAGCAGCTTGCCCAAGCTTTTGTTTCTGATATGCGACTGCACAGTGATACGTTCCAGCGTCCCGGACTGTCACGTTCAGGAGTTTAAGGGAGGCTTCTCCTCTAATTACACGGAAGAGCTTTTTGCTGTCCTCCTGCAGAACGGTTTTATTATCTTCTTTCCACCAGTAAGCTGTAACATTTGAATAATCAAATTCGGCGGAGAAAGTACAGTGCATGAGAACTGATGAACCTCCCTGCACCGTTTTTCGCGTAAGGTCCGGATTCACTTTGGCCGAATTGCCCACAGCAGCTGTCAACCAAGGAAACACACTGAGATTAAATAAGAAGGACAGTCTGCACCGCCTCAGTAACATCTTTATTCTAAGCCATTGATGCAACAGCAATTTACCACATTTTACTCTTCGACTAATTCTCCCATTTTTAAACTATTGTCCTAATTGAATGTTACATTTTTTTTCTGACAGACCCAATGATAATTGCGTTCTCGGAGTAACTGACTTTAAAAAAAAGACAACAAGAATAAAAAATATCCATTTATTAATCAAATTTATCAAATCTAGTTGTAAATTTACATTGCGTCTTGCTTGTGATCAGTGAATGCTCAGCAAAGAGAAATACGTACCTGAGCACAAGATGCCCAGCAGACAGACATCCCATAGTGAATGACACACAAACATATTGGCAGTGAAATTCCAAGACCATCATTTGTGATTGAGAACAGGACAGACAAATGCTTCTTAAATGCTTGTCTCTGTCTCCAATTTAATCACATACGTATGTGTGCACCAAAGAGCACATGACTATTTGCAGATTGAAAAAAAAACACTTGCCCTCTCAAATACAGTCCGCTGCTTTTGTCGCCAGAAACCGCCACAAAAATGACGACACGAGAGAAGGTACAGAAGGTATATCGGAGGTTGTTGTTGAGACGTGATTGGATTGGATAGGATGAAGATTTTACCACAGAAAGAATATGAGCCTGAGGGGGAATTTTATTGGGATGCACACATCTGAGATGAGCCGAGACACAGTAGATAGGGAAAAGTTCAGTAACCTTCATACTGCGGTCAGTGATGCGGGGGTTGTAGATTGAAAGAGATTGATAGGAAAGCTTAACTGGGAGATGAGAAAACAGCTTATCACAGACTGTGGTAACTATGTGGAACCCATTGCCCGAACAGATATCAGTGACAGGCACCTTTGACTTTTCACAAGTTGTTTTTGCTTGGATGTGCACTTGAAGTGCTGTAATCTGAAAGGCTTCACGCTAAATCCTCGATAGTATGATTTGATTTGTCGGCTTCTTTCTCGGCAGGCAGAGGCAAGTGCTTTTGGTTTTCAGTGTTGTTAACCTCTTTAAATGGAATGTTGTGAAGACCACTGTAATTGTAGCAATTTGAAGGACTTGGAGGCAATACTGCTACACCCCGGAATGCAAGAAGGGAAGTGGGATACAGTTATAAACGTCTCACTCCTATATCCGAAAGAATTGAGCCGGAATATCAGATTAACCTGCCGAAATCTTTTTTCTTATTACATTTTAAACGCCTCTACAAATTTAAATTGCATAGCCGACTTCAAGTTTCCAACATCGGAGGAAGCGTCCGTTCAGCGTCCGTCCAGTTCAGGCTCCTCAATGTTAGGTCCACATGGAAGATATATATTCTTACTTTTCTAAACTCAAATGGGTACAGGCCCCATTTGTTCAACCTCACTTCAATTTTTTTGCTTAATTTGATAAAGAGAATAAAGTCACCCATTATTACTGATGTCCCGAATCACAAACACCAATATTTCCTCTTGTATGTTTTGTCTCACATTAATGACTGTTCAGTATCTTGCAGACCCCTTGTCTGTTGTTTTATTTCCTACTATCCCCAATTTCTACCCAAATAGATTTATCACCCTGATTCTCTGAATGACTGTAAAATCTAAATATTGCACAAATGGCATCCATGATTGGATAGTCATGATTTGCAATCCTTTCACCATCACCTCGTTTCCTAACCTTAGTGTGTGTTCTTATTTCAAAATATTTGGTACTCAATACTTATACGCTATGTCACCACAATGTTATAAAATTGTAATTGTTTCTGTTTATGTATGGTCTGAACTCACTTATTTTGTGAACAACCCAATGAGCATTTCCAAATGTATATTCATCAGTTTGTTCATTTTTGCCAACTTTGTAACACCTCATCTTGACTGGTAATGTATTCCTTCTCTCTCTCTCTCTCTTTGCCTTTTGTGCCTTTCTCTGAAGCTCATTTCCCTTGTTCTTATTTTTCTCTCTTCACTTATCTTTACCCTGTGATAGACATCATCTTTCTACGTGACCTCTTGCTTCCACCATTTAGCTGAAAGCCCTCTCGATTTACCTAGTTATGCCAGCCCCAAGAACACTGCCTGTAGCATGGTTCTGGTCAATCACAATGGTACAGATGTCAATCTCCCCAGTACAGCTGGCTGTTCCTCATGACTAACTTCTCTGTCACAATTCTTTGGAAGGAGGCTACTATTAATCTCTGATGACATATGTGCCTTATTTAGAGCTGACTGTTGTTCTTGAGAAGCTTCCTTGAGGGGAAAATAAGCTCCAGATGAATGGTAGATAAAAAAATGTGAGGCTGGATGAACACAGCAGACCCAGCAGCATCTCAGGAGCACAAAAGCTGAAGTTTCTGGCCCAGACCCTTCATCAGAGAGGGGGGTGGGGTGAGGGTTCTGGAATAAATAGGGAGAGAGGGGGAGACGGACTGAAGATGGAGAGAAAAGAAGATAGGTAGAGAGGAGAGTATACGTGGGGAGGTAGGGAGGGGATAGGTCAGTCCAGGGAAGACGGACAGGTCAAGGAGGTGGGATGAGGTTAGTAGGTAGGAGATAGAGGTGCGGCTTGGGGTGGGAGGAAGGGATGGGTGAGAGGAAGAACAGGTTAGGGAGGCAGGGACAGGCTGGACTGGTTTTGGGATGCAGTGGGTGGAGGGGAAGAGCTGGGCTGCTTGTGTGGTGCAGTGGGGGGAGGGGACGAACTGGGCTGGTTTAGGGATGCGGTGGGGGAAGGGGAGATTTTGAAGCTGGTGAAGTCCACATTGATACCATTGGGCTGCAGGGTTCCCAAGCGGAATATGAGTCGCTGTACTTGCAACCTTCGGGTGGCATCATTGTGGCACTGCAGGAGGCCCATGATGGACATGTCATCTGAGGAATGGGAGGGGGAGTGGAAATGGTTCGTGACTGGGAGGTGCAGTTGTTTATTGCGAACCAAGCGGAGGTGTTCTGCAAAGCGGTCCCCAAGCCTCCGCCTGGCTTCCCCAATGTAGAGGCAGCCACACCGGGTACAATGGATACAGTATACCACATTGGCAGATGTGCAGGTGAACCTATGCTTAATATGGAAAGTCATCTTGGGGCCTCGGATAGGGGTGAGGGAGGAGGTGTGGGGGCAAGTGTAGCACTTCCTGCGGTTGCAGGGGAAGGTGCCAGGTGTGGTGGGGTTGGAGGGCAGTGTGGAGCGAACAAGGGAGTCATAGAGAGAGTGGTCTCCCGGAAAGCAGACAAGGGTGGGGATGGAAAAATGTCTTGGGTGGTGTGGTCAGATTGTAGATGGCGGAAGTGTCTGAGGATGATGCGTTGTATCCGGAGGTTGATGGGGTGGTGTGTGAGACCCCCTCGTTCGCACAACAACCTCTGTATGAAAAAGTTGCCCTTAGACCTCTTTTTAAATCATACCCCTATTACCTTAAACCTTCACCCTCTAGTTTTGTAATCCTCCACCTCGGGGAAATTAGTGATTATTCATCCTATCCATGGCCTATGATTTTATAAATCTGTATAGGGCCACCCAATACCCTCCGACACTCCGAAGAAAATAGCTGTAGCCTATTCAGTCTCTCCTGATTTATTAAACCCTCCAGCCATGGTAAATGTCTCGTAAATCTTTTCTGAACCCTTTCAAGTTTAACAACATCTTTCCTATTGCAATGAGATCATGGTTTTAAGAGAAACACTATTCCAGGTTTTTATGGCATTCAAATTACACCAGTTAGCTCTAGTTGCTCTCTTATAGAACAGATATTATTAACCTAGAAAGAATGCGTTAAAACGTACTGGGGGACATTCGTAGCCTATACCATATCGCCAAGAGAGCAGTTAGCAACCATTCAATTTATAGTGAGCCACATGCAGGCCAATTGACAATGGCTGAATTACTTCCACAGGACATTAGTAAACTAATGGAAGTAACTACATGAAAATCTTGGACTTCTTGTTCACAGATCACTGAAGGTGGCAGGGCTGGTTAAAGGAATGGTTAAGAAACATACAGGGCACATGCTTATGTCTGGAATGGTACAGATTATAAGAGGAGAGAGGCTACTTTGGAATTTTACAGGACTTTCGTTAGTCCAGAGCGGGAGTGCTATGTTCATTAAGATTTCCTAGGATCCTCCGTGGACTGGAAGATTTGAGTTATAAGGAGAGGCTGGATAGTGTGGGCCTTCTTTCCCTAGACCATTGGAGACTGAAGGGTGACCTTACATAGGTCTGAAAAATCATGAGAGGCAGAGGTAAGTAGATAGCTAACAGCTTTTCCTCATAGTAAGACAGCCTAAGATTCAAAGGCATAGGTTTGAGGTAAAAGGGGAGAGATACAAACGAATCTAGAGGAGCGATATTTTGACAAACAGGATGATGTGTGTTTGGAATAGCCTGCCAGAGGTAGTGGTGGTTAATTCACTGTAGAGTGGCCCTTTGCCCAGACAGAGCAGACTGATGCTCCATCCGTGATTGCCCTTTGTTTAGCATTGCAATCTCATTGTAATATGGTACAGTAGGACAAGATGGTATGTCTGATGAATGTTTCTGAATCATGAAAATGTGTTCTTCATTGAAGTGGGAATGAAATTAGAGAAAAGAAATCAATTTACATTTGAACAAATCATGTTGACATATGCCTAAGTAATTCTTTCAATACATTTGTGTGTTCTATTCTCAAAAATGGCATATAACTAATACAGATTCCAAATAAATTACAATGCTTCTCTTATTATATTGTGAAAAATTCTCCAGACTCAATTGATTTGGAAAATAGAGCAATCTAATCTATCACCATTGCTGCATTGTGAATTTGCTACTGACAGGAATGCATTCTGTGGCTTGCCTATCAAAAACTTAGAAATACAAAGCCATGAAAATGAATTAGCAGTCTGAATAGTTTTTGAAAGGCTGCTTGAAAGTTGTGCACTGGCGATGGAAAGGCAGCACAGATGATGACAAATTCTGTTTGTCTTGTTGGAAAAGATTGGACAGCTGCAAAGATGAAGAAGTTGGTTGACTGAAACATGTAAAATCTTCGGGGGTCTTGACAAGGTAGATATGGTGACATATCGTCCCATGGAAAAATCTAAAACGAGGTACAATGGTTATAAAAAAAATCAGAGTTTGACCATTTAAAACAGCGTTAGACATACATTCTCTCACAGGTGTCTGAGTCTTTTGGAATACTATTCCTAAAAAGGTAACAGAAGCAAGGTTGAATATTTTTAAGTCACCAACTGATAGATTCCAGTGGAGCAAAGAAGTGAAAGATTGCCACGAGTACTGTTTAAATTTGGGGTTAGAACATACATAAAGCATAACAGCACAGTACAGGTCCTTCGGCCCTCGATGTCGTGCCGACCTGTCATACCGACCTGAAGCCCATCTAACCTACACTATTCCATGTACGTCCACATGCTTATCCAATGACGACTTAAAGTTGGCGAATCTACTACCGTTGCAGGCAAAGCATTCCATTCCCTTACTACTCTCTGAGTAAAGAAACTACCTCTGACATCTGTCCTTTATCTTTCACCCCTCAATTTAAAGCTGTGCCCCCTCGTGCTCGCCATCACCATCCTAGGAAAAGGGTCTCCCTATCCACCCTATCTAACCCTCTGATTATTTTATATGTTTCAATTAAGTCACATCTCATACTTCTTCCCTCTGATGAAAACAGCCTCAAGTCCCTCAGCCTTTCCTCGTAAGACATTCCCTCCATACCAGGCAACATCCCAGTAAATCTCCTCTGCACCCTTTCCAAAGCTTCTACGTCCTTCTTATAATGCGATGACCGGAACTGTACGCAATACTCCAAGTGCGGCCGCACCAGAGTTTTGTACAGGTGTAGCATAACCTCTTGGTTCCAGAATTCGATCCCTCTATTAATAAAAGCAAAAATGACAAACAGCAGTGGACCCAACACCGACCCTTGCAGTACACCACTAGTAACTGGTCTCCAGGATGAACATTTCCCATCAACTACCACCCTCTGTCTTCTTTCAGCAAGCCAATTTCCGATCCAAACTGCTATATCTCCCACAATTCCATTCCTCCACATTTTGTACAATAGCCTACTGTGGGGAACCTTATTGAACACCTTGCTGAAATCCATATACACCACATCAACCGGTTTACTCTCATCTACCTGTTTGGTCACCTTCTCAAAGAACTCAATAAGGCTTGTGAGGCACAACCTTCCCTTCTCAAAACCGTGCTGACTATCCCTAATCAATTTATTCTTTTCTAGATGATTATAAATCCTATCCCTTATAACCTTTTCCAACACTTTAGCAACAACTGAAGTAAGGCTCACTGGTCTATAATTACCAGGGTTGTCTCTACTCCCCTTCTTGAACAGGGGAACCACATTTGCTATCCTCCAGTCTTCTGGCACTATTCCTGTAGACTTTGTGGCTACAATCAGATTTGTGATGACCTTGTTTGAACAACTTTTCTGATTTTGTGTCCCCAAAGGACTGCCTTCTCGTCCCAATCAATTTATTGAATGTTCAGACTAATAGAGCAGGCTCGAGACACTGACTTTCTGACACTTGCTTCAAATTCGATTGTTCACATCAACATAACCTGATTTCCTCGTGTGTAAAGAAAAATACCAATAAGGAAGAATTGGGGGAAATCATACATTGCTTTAGATTTTAATTAGGTAAACCATAAGGTTCCACAACGGAGTTTATGATGAAGTAATTTTATGCAATTGTGTGTACGGTGAATTTATTGTCCCTAGGCACCTTCTTAACAGAATTGCCTTGGATTATTGGTGGGAATGCTCTTTTGCTGACCTGTGAATTGTCTTGTTCCAAGGTACCAGTGTGTATCACTTAAAAAGCATACTTTTATTGTTTTTAACCAAGATTTGTTTGTCATTTTTCAATTTCAGATACCTTATTGTTTCATGTTTTGTAATGTAAACAATGTTTCTTCCTGTGTCACATGGAAGATCAGTGAGCACCATGAATGTTAATTCATTCCCTGAGTGTAAAGGTTAGCCGATCGGCAACAAACAGAAAATAGATTTTTAAAGAAGGGTTGTGTTTGGCACTGGAGAGTCTAACTGGTGGGTCAAGCAAAATTCCAAGTTTGGACGTCAGCTATTTCACCTTGTTGTCTGCTTACAAAGGGTCTCAGATAATGTATCAACATTTATTCACATGAAATTACAAGATTCAAAGTGTGTGAATCATGTGTGAAAGGAGAGTATTGACAACTGGGGACAAAGTCTCATGAGGCAGGCAGGATTCAGGCAAGTGGAAGATGTTAATTCAAGCAAAAACCAGTTGATGCAGTGAGAGAGCCAATAAATCTTCCCCGAATCAGAAGGGAGATCACTGGCATACTCTGATTTTTACAGTGAAAATACATCATTTTATACATTTTCTGTTACAACTACCAAATACTGTGTAGCCACTGTCTCTCTCCCTTAATCCAGACACCCAATCTAGTGGAACACCTAATCAATGATGATCATTCCTATGGACAGCCCCAGGTTCCCATGATTTTATGGTGTTTACCAGACATTGTAATCTCTAAGCCTTGGGATTTATCTGCACACCCTATTCATTCACTTTCCAAAGTTACTGGCTACACTCCTTTGTATCTGTCTCAGGCTTCTCATCACTTGAGTTCTATTATTTATTGTGTTACATCTGCTTTCTTTTATCAAATTCAGCTATTCCTCCAATATTTTCCACAGTCCTAATTGTACAGTAAAAGTATAAAAGACAGTTAGTAGTTTTATCAATCTACTATAAGGTTAATTTCTATCATAAAGTTAGTTATAAAATGTAAAGTTGTGCAATTATCTGTAATGTAAGCACGTTGTAAATATTAGGTTGTGAACAATCTATCTTGCTCAGGGTGGAAGACAGTATTTCCTGAGGCTAATTAACTTTTGCATCCAAGTTTAAATGCTTTTCCCCTCATACTTGTATTATGCTTCGGTAATATATTAAAGCTACTTCCATGATTAAGGGAGTTTTAACCAGAGTCAATTTAATATTTCAGTAAGTTTCAAAGATGCAAGTATTTACAACAAAGTAACTTTAGCTGCAGTTTTTTACAGCTCTTTAGCAAGTGAAAGAAAGTTAATCTCGCCGGCTCATGGGCTAAAACTGACACCTTGTGTCATTTGTTTTTTGTGACGATCATCCTTTCATCAGAGGCTGTGATTAGTTACTTAACCATCCCTAGGCACCTTCTTAACAGAATTGCCTTGGATTATTGATAATAAAATGTGAGGCTGGATGAACACAGCAGGCCCAGCAGCATCTCAGGAGCACAAAAGCTGACGTTTCGGGCCTAGACCCTTCATCAGAGAGGGGGACGGGGTGAGGGTTCTGGAATAAATAGGGAGAGAGGGGGAGGCGGACCGAAGATGGAGAGAAAAGAAGATAGGTAGAGAGGAGAGTATACGTGGGGAGGTAGGGAGGGGATAGGTCAGTCCAGGGAAGACGGACAGGTCAAGGAGGTGGGATGAGGTTAGTAGGTAGGAGTTAGAGGTGCGGCTTGGGGTGGGAGGAAGGGATGGGTGAGAGGAAGAACAGGTTAGGGAGGCAGAGACAGGTTGGACTTGTTTTGGGATGCAGTGGGTGGAGGGGAGGAGCTGGCCTGTCTGTCTTCCCTGGACTGACCTATCCCCTCCCTACCTCCCCACCTATACTCTCCTCTCCACCTATCTTCTTTTCTCTCCATCTTCGGTCCGCCTCCCCTTCTCTCCCTATTTATTCCAGAACCCTCACCCCATCCCCCTCTCTGATGAAGGGTCTAGGCCCGAAACGTCAGCTTTTGTGCTCCTGAGATGCTGCTGGGCCTGCTGTGTTCATCCAGCCTCACATTTTATTATCTTGGATTCTCCAGCATCTGCCGTTCCCATTATCACTGCCTTGGGTTATTGGTGGGAAGGCTCTTTTGCTGACCTTTGAATTGTCTTGTTCCAAGGTACCAGTGTGTATCATTTAAATACTACAGCAGGCTTTTGCATTTTGTTTTAATCCTTGTCGACCATTTTGTGCTTCAAATGTGCGCTGCTTTGGTGAAGCAGATATGGGTCACTTTGTTTGGATGAGTACAGGCCACCCCCACACTTCTTTCGCAATAGTGTAACTGACATTTGCTGGAAATGAGGTTGAAACATGATGCACTTGACAAGTGTAAACTGTTTCACATTTGACTGCCTCTGACACCTCTAAAGTGCTGACAACCTCAAAATCTGTTGATGTTTACATGTTGTTCATTTCTAAATTCAGTCAAGACTTTTATATTGTTTTTGTGCCAAGTAAAATTAAAGGCTTTTGGGTAAAGGACAGAAGTCCTGCACTGCAGAATTAAAGAATCGTCTTGTCATGGTACTGGCATAATTTTCAGGGGAGCTGGTGAAATTATGTTGTAAATAGCACAATTGAGACAAATCTAAAGATCTGAATCCTACTGCAAAGCTTCAATGATTTAATGAACAAAATATCTGTAATTTCGGTGACATAGTTTCTGCATCAGAATTCACTCCTTGCTTGGAGAAAATATCACATTTAACATATTGCAAACTTCTGCACCCCTAAAGCAATTGATACAGTATTTTCAAGTTCAGCCACATTAGTTTCTTACAATACACATGTTAATTATCACAAATATATTAGTGATGTCGCTCTGCATTCTTCTCGTAACAACTGGATTGTGGATTGTAGAAACTGCAACAGCCACAGTGCAAATGATGGGGACAGCAATTAGATATGGGATATTCAAAATATCCAACGTTGCAGGTAATATCTGTATCGTTTCAATTGTTTCCCAATGCTTAGATTAGAAAGAGGGCTCTGGAACTATTTTCATTAGAGTTTAGAAGGATGAGTGGGATCTAATTGAAATTTTCAGAAAACTGAATGGCGTGGACACAGTGGATGTTGGGAAGATGCTTCCATTCATAGGAAAGATTAGGATCCAAGGGCACAGCCTTAGGGTAAAGGCAATACCTTTTAGAACGAAGATAATGAGATGCTTCTTCAGCCAGAGAATTGTGAATCTGTGAAATTCGCTGCCAAGGCAGGCCGTGGAGACCAGGTCATTGAGTACATTTAAGACTAAGGTAGATAAGTTCTTGATGATCAAGGGGATCAAGGGTTATAGGGAGAAAGCAGGAGAATGGGGATGAGGAACTTCTCAGTTGAATTGATTGAATGGTGGAGCAGTTCGATGGGCCAAATGGCCTAACATCTGCTCCTATGTTTGATTTTGAAGGAGAAAGGGCTGAGGATGAGAACTGGTGAAACTCTCTTTGTGGTGATTCACCTAAAATCCGGTTTTAATTTGGCTGAAATACCCACAGCAACTATCAACCAAGGAAACACACCGAGATTAAACAAGAATGATGGTCTGTCCAAATAACATCCTTGTTCCAGGTCATTGATGCAACAGCAATTTACTTTTGCCTAATTGACTAATTCTCAAATTTTAAAATTATTATCCTCATTGAATGTCATTTTTTCTTCCCCCAAACACAGCAGTAAATGAGTTCTATGTATACTTAACATGCAAAAAACCCTCACAAAATTAATAATAACAAAATTAACTGTCCACGTAGTTTTCCAATCTAGCTTTAAGCCCACATTGC
Organism: Stegostoma tigrinum; assembly: GCF_030684315.1. Classification (NCBI taxonomy): domain Eukaryota; kingdom Metazoa; phylum Chordata; class Chondrichthyes; order Orectolobiformes; family Stegostomatidae; genus Stegostoma; species Stegostoma tigrinum. The sequence continues at coordinate 2,526,568 of NC_081369.1, forward strand.
GACTTAATTATGAACAGTTAATACTAAGCTAAAAAAAAATGCCCCTGTACACGCAATGCACAGCATACAGACACGCTGTTGTGAATAACGCATGGACAAATCGATAGTGAAAATGTAAGACAACACAATGTGGAGCTGGAGGAAAACATCACGCCAGGCGGTATCAGATGAACCAAAAAGTTGACGTTTCAGCTTGGGATTATTGTTCATCTTCTGATGTTACCTGACCTGTTGTTGTCCTCCAGCTCCACATTGTGTTGTTTCTGATTCCAGCATATGCAGTTATTGCTATCTCCGAAAATCTGAGACTGCCAGTTGTGTCTGAGAACAGCATTGATTATTAAATATTGTTCTCTATATCTAATTTAATCACGTATTTGATTTCAGAGGTCATGGAGTCAGATTTAGAGACTTTTAAGCAATTCTTGGATAAGCACATGGAGGATAGTAAATTGTAGGGTAGATTGATCTTAGTAGGTTAATAGGTCACCACAACAATGTGGGTCAAAGGGCCTGAACTGTGCTGTACTGTTCTATGTTCTATGTTCTATGTTTGATGTATAACTGGAAAACACTTCAACAAACTGTATACTGTTACTCCTTCCAAATTTAGATGGGCTTCAGTCTGGTTTCACAGGTCAGCGCAACATTGAGGACTGAAGGGCCTGAACTATGCTGTAATGTTCTGTGTTCTACGTTCCATTAACTGAGGCAAATGTTCAGGCAACTTACCCAACCTGAACTTGCTGATGGGGAAAGAACGCATAAGTGGTGGTTGTGTCAATGAAATGTAACATACAGCCCAGAGCTTTTCTCATGTTTTTGTTTTGCTCTTTCAGATTGGAGAAATGACTTGGACATTAACCAGAAGAAGCAACAATTGAATTTACTGCACAGGGCAGGTGGATTGCACTCCCCTGGCAGTTCTCCTTGTGTTGACTCTGACTCCAGCATCTGCAGTTCTTGCTACCTCTCAACAACAGGGAAGAAGCTGTTCCTGAAACTGTTGGTGCATGTATTCACAAAAATAAAACAAGAAAAAGACTCAAGATTGAAAATGCTCAAAGCACTCTGACTGAAATAAACAAATCGAGACCACGCATTGATGTAAATAAGCATGATTAATAGTCATCCTGTAGACATGACTGTAAGTTGGCAAATATTGTGTACTGATTATTGAGGAGTGCACAACACTAAATAAGAACAGGACACCAGGTGATGGAGGATGGTGTCCCACTGTTAGAGTTAGAGTTATGAATGCTTAAGAATGGCCATGGTCAAGAAACCATGATGATGCGTCAGTTTGAGTAGGAAAGAGGAACAGTAGCAGAAAGAATCAACAGCGTGATTGGTCTAGACGATAACAAACAGTAATCACAAAGTGGGACAGAACATTCCAGGTGATAGATTGAGTAAGATATTCTGGAAATCAAAAACAAAAACAAAATTTGTTGGTAAAGCTTGACAGGTCTAGCAGCATCAGTGGAGAGAAAGCAGAGTTCACAGTTTGGTTCCAGCGACCCTTTTTCAAAAAGGATTTTATCTCAGAAAATAATATGTAAAACATCTGCTGAAGATGGGATAGGAGAGGAAGGAGGGGGAAACAATAACTGGAGATGGAGCCCAGAGAGAAAACAACAGTTAGACAGACAAAGATCGGGTAAAGATCAGCCATAGCGAATCAATACCTACTAATATGGACTATTAGTAGCTGACCATCGATAGCAGTCAGTGTGATGACATGGCCTAGTTTGTGGGGGTTGGGGCAAGGACATGGAGGAAGGTGCTCAAGTCATAAACTTATTTAACTCAATATTGATTCCTAAAGGCTGCAAGGTTCCCAAGAGGAAAATGAGATGCTGTTCTTCCAGTCCATGCTCAGTTTCGCTGGAGCGCTGCAGCAACTGAGACAAAGATGCTCGCCAGGGAGCACAGTGGTACATTCAAGTGGCAAGCAACAGGAAACTCGGGGTCATTTTTGTGGACAGGATGGAAGTGTTTCACCAAGTGGGTCATCCAGAAACTGTTTTGTCTCCCTAGTACAAGGGATACCATGGAGTGAACAACAAATATAGGCGACTTGATTGAGGGAAATATAGTTCAATCGCTGCTTCACTTGGGAGGTTTGTTGGGCCATTGGATAGTGAGGGGGACGGAAATAAATGGGCAGGTGTTTTACCTTCTGCGATTGCAGTGGAAGGTACTGTTGTGAGGTGGGGGTGGTGTGGTGGGGGCAGTTGCTGGTCATGGACCAAGGTGTCCCAGAGGGAAAGGTCCCTGCAGAACGCTGACAAAGAAGAGGAAGTGAATAGATATCTGATGATGTTATTCCACTGGAGGTGGCAGAAATGGCGGCTAATGATCCTTTGGATGTGCATGAGAGTGGGATGGTAAGTGAGGACCAGGGGAACTTGGCTTTCTGCAGTGCCCCAGCAAACTCAGCACAACCTGGAAGAATAACATTTCCTTTTCCACTTGAGGACCCTGCAGCCTTTGGGACTTGATATTGTGCTCAATAATTTTCAGGTTTAAGCACCGTTTCCCATGCTTTTATCCTAATCTGCACACACCAGGCCTTGTCATCACATGGGCTGCTAATGATTGCAGCTACTAATGGTCCTCATTAGCAGATAATTATTCTCCCAGGCTGACCTTTACCCACTCCTTTGTCTGCTCAATTTCTATTCTCTGTATCTGGGCACCAACTCCACCCACCATTTATTCCATATCCACTCCCCATTCCATCCTCAGCATATATATGAACCTTTCCCTTGTTACGTTCAGTTGTGAAGAAGGGTCACTGAGCACAAACCATTCACTCTGCTTTCTATTCCACAGACGTTCCAGATCTGCTAAGTCCCTCCAGAAAGTTGTGCTATTATATAAGAAATATTGATTGTTTGCAATTAAGGTACACCAATAGTAATGGGTAAGTTTAATCTCTGAAAATTGCCTGAAATAAAATGAGATTCGAGAGAGGGTGAACAGTTTGGCCGATACCCATAGGATTTTATTCATGTCAGATTATGCATCATTTGTATTGAGACAATTAGATGGGACATTCGTGGAGCAGACGCTAAGTGGATGGCTGTCCTGGAGACTCAAATTCAACCAGTCTAAAAATAAGAGTCTCATTGCTGAGGTAGGTATGACTTTTTCCCTTCTGTCAGAGGATCATTAGCTCTTGAACTTCTCTTTCATGGAAAGCAGTAGATGCAGGACAATTGAATATTTTCAGGTTGCTTTAGATCATTTCTGGATACAGTTGGAGCCAATGAATGTGACACAGGAAACTGGAGATTGAGACCACACTCAGATCGGATATCTTCTCATCCAATCAGATATGATCACAGCCTGAAAGAGCAGAATTTCACTCCTGCACTTAACTCTCATGTTCCTATTTTCCATATTCCTTCATACAACTGCTGTTTGGCAGGGGTTATCTAGCAACTAAATATGATATGGTTCATAGTTGCTAACATATGCAGTGTAAACAAAACAACAGCCATTCTGCTACAACAACCTATGCCTGGTTTTGCTCCTGCTACTCCCTCCTCTTTTTCATTGAGCCAGTTTCGATCACTGTGGTCATGTTTAGCAATTCTGTCGTGGATAGATGCTTCTGCAACTGACGGGCTGGTGAAGGTGAGCTCAAGTGCAGATTCTTTCCCACAAATTGACAGCCCAGTCCTGGGCTGTTCAGTGTTCAGCATGTACCTCATTCAATACCTTACAAATGCCACAGAAAAGGGTTGAAGGTATCTGTTAGATCTCACATTTTCAACGAGAGTCTGAATTGCGGGAGAGATTCTGGTGACGTTTATTTGTGATTTACAGCTCAGTTACAGCATACAACAAAAAGGATCAGGAAAGAAAAACAGCACAAAGGCATCTTAACTCATACAATTTAAATGTTGGCTGCACTCACACTGCACCCCCCAGTACTTTAATTACTATTGGTCAGCAATGCCAAGTTGCCCATCTGTAATTGACTCTTGGCTTGCTAATTACTGAGATGTGCTTGGTGTACATCTCTGATCATGATGTTCTCACAGACCTTCTTATTTACCTACTCCATGTTAATTGGCGATTAATTAGATCAAGAATTTTTAAATTTCTCATTACAGGGAATACAAAAGTTGCAATGATAAGGGGGAGATATTTTTCCTGTGTGAAAATAGTTTAAATCATTTGGTGAATTTTCAGCATATCACAGATTGATTAAATATTTGAAGAGAAACAATGAATTCTGCAACTTTGACTTGTTCGCTGCTATGCAAAGTACTGTTATTTTATCAAATGTTACATGTTGTCAGCTATATTCTTATGAGAATGATTGTGCATTCAGCAACCTTGAGAAATGTTACTGTCAGCATTAGCTATGGGCAGCCCTAACAGCTATTTTGTGACTCAGTTATGGGCATCCCTAACAATCCCTGCTTTGAAACCCCCTCAAGCAAATCACAAAGCGAAAAAGTATATAGCTACATACACAGGATTGATTTATTAAGCTGGAATGATTGTCTCACGGGTTGCTTTTCTTTCAGGAGTCTGACCTGCAGATCAACAGTAGAAATGACCTGTTGCCAACAACATTTGATTCATAAAAACAAACACTACAAAATGAGAATTACGACAACAAATACCAGTATACCCAGCACCAGGAATGTTCCTAAAGACCCCAATCATCTTGGAGCCGAACTACACAGAGTGGCGGATAATAAAATGTGAGGCTGGATGAACACAGCAGGCCCAGCAGCATCTCAGGAGCACAAAAGCTGACGTTTCGGGCCCAGACCCTTCATCAGAGAGGGGGATGGGGTGAGGGTTCTGGAATAAATAGGGAGAGAGGGGGAGGCGGACCGAAGATGGAGAGAAAAGAAGATAGGTGGGGAGGAGAGTATAGGTGGGGAGGTAGGGAGGGAATAGGTCAGTCCAGGGAAGACGGACAGGTCAAGGAGGTGGGATGAGGTTAGTAGGTAGGAGATGGAGGTGCGGCTTGGCGTGCGAGGAAGGGATGGGTGAGAGGAAGAACAGGTTAGGGAGGCAGAGACAGTTTGGAACGGTTTTGGGATGCAGTGGGTGGAGGGGAAGAGCTGGGCTGCTTGTGTGGTGCAGTGGGGGGAGGGGACGAACTGGGCTGGTTTAGGGATGCGGTGGGGAAGGGGAGATTTTCAAGCTGGTGAAGTCCACATTGATACCATTGGGCTGCGGGGTTCCCAAGCGGAATATGAGTTGCTGTTCCTGCAACCTTCAGGTGGCATCATTGTGGCACTGCAGGAGGCCCATGATGGACATGTCATCTAAAGAATGGGAGGGGGAGTGGAAATGGTTTGCGACTGGGAGGTGCAGTTGTTTATTGCGAACTGAGCTGAGGTGTTCTGCAAAGCGGTCCCCAAGCCTCCGCTTGGTTTCCCCAATGTAGAGGAAGCCACACCGGGTACAGTGGATGCAGTATACCACATTGGCAGATGTGCAGGTGAACCTCTGCTTAATGTGGAAATTCATCTTGTGGCCTGGGATAGGGGTGAGGGAGGAGGTGTGGGGGCAAGTGTAGCATTTCCTGCGGTTGCAGGGGAAGGTGCCGGGTGTGGTGCGGTTGGAGGGCAGTGTGGAGTCAACAAGGGAGTCATGGAGACAGTGGTCTCTCCAGAAAGCAGACAGGGGTGGGGATGGAAAAATGTCTTGGCTGGTGGGGTCGGATTGTAGATGGCGGAGGCGTCGGAAGATGATGCGTTGTATCTGGAGGTTGGTGGGATGGTGTGTGAGAACGAGGGGGATCCTCTTAGGGCGGTTGTGGCGGGGGCGGGGTGTGAGGGATGTGTTGCGGGAAATGCAGGAGATGCGGTCAAGAGCGTTCTCGACCACTGTGGGGGGAAAGTTGCGGTCCTTGAAGAACTTGGACATCTGGGATGTGCGGGAGTGGAATGCCTCATCGTGGGAGCAGATGCAGCGGAGGTGGAGGAATTGGGAATAGGGGATGGAATTTTTGCAGGAGGGTGGGTGGGAGGAGGTGTATTCTAGGTAGCTGTGGGAGTCGGTGGGCTTGAAATGGACATCAGTTACAAGCTGGTTGCCTGAGATAGAGACTGAGAGATCCAGGAAGGTGAGGGATGTGCTAGTGATGGCCCAGGTGAACTGAAGGTTGGGGTGGAGGGAGTTGGTGAAGTGAATGAACTGTTCGAGCTCCTCTGGGGAGCAAGAGGCGGCGCCGATACAGTCATCAATGTAACGGAGGAAAAGGTGGGGTTTGGGGCCTATGTGGGTGTGGAAGAGGGACTGTTCCATGCAACCTACAAAGAGGCAGGCATAGCTGGGGCCCATGCGGGTGCCCATGGCCACCCCCTTAGTCTGTAGGAAGTGGGAGGAATCGAAAGAGAATTTGTTGAGGGTGAGGATGAGTTCGGCTAGGCGGATGAGGGTGTCGGTGGAGGCGGACTGGTCGGGCCTGAGGAACAGGAAGAAGCGGAGGGCCTTGAGGCCATCTGCATGCGGAATGCAGGTGTATAGGGACTGGACGTCCATGGTGAAAATGAGGTGTTGGGGGCCAGGGAATTGGAAGTCCTGGAGGGGGTGGAGGGCATTGGTGGTGTCACGGACGTAGGTGGGGAGTTCCTGGACCAAAGGGGAGAAAATGGCTTGGTTTGCAATAAACAACTGCACCTCCCAGTCGTAAACCATTTCCACTCCCCCTCCCATTCTTTAGATGACATGTCCATCGTGGGCCTCCTGCAGTGCCACAATGATGCCACCTGAAGGTTGCAGGAACAGCAACTCATATTCCGCTTGGGAACCCCGCAGCCCAATGGTATCAATGTGGACTTCACCAGCTTCAAAATCTCCCCTTCCCCCACCGCATCCCTAAACCAGCCCAGTTCGTCCCCTCCCCCCACTGCACCACACAAGCAGCCCAGCTCTTCCCCTCCACCCACTGCATCCCAAAACCAGTCCAAACTGTCTCTGCCTCCCTAACCTGTTCTTCCTCTCACCCATCCCTTCGTCCCACCCCAAGCCGCACCTCCATCTCCTACCTACTAACCTCATCCCACCTCCTTGACCTGTCCATCTTCCCTGGACTGACCTATCCCCTCCCTACCTCCCCACCTATACTCTCCTCCCCACCTATCTTCTTTTCTCTCCATCTTCGGTCCGCCTCCCCCTCTCTCCCTATTTATTCCAGAACCCTCACCCCATCCCCCTCTCTGATGAAGGGTCTAGGCCCGAAACGTCAGTGTTTGTGCTCCTGAGATGCTGCTGGGCCTGCTGTGTTCATCCAGCCTCACATTTTATTACCTTGGATTGTCCAGCATCTGCAGTTCCCATTATCACTTACACAGAGCGGCGGTTGGGCGTTGTTTTGGTTTATTCATATCTTTTCAGATATGCATTGCTAAATGAGTGACTGTTCTGAAAGTTATCTGAGCTACAATTTGGCCTAACTGGGCACAAGTGCTTCCCTTTTCAGCCAGTATCCAAACATGTGCCATTCTATTCTGTCACGCTTTTTTACAGACGGCTGCAATTTCAGCATTTATTTTGATCCAAGGCCCCTGCAGTATCATTGGGCACCTGTTCTAGGTTATCTATCATGTTGATAGATTGCCTCGTCAGTTTTACAGTTCTGTCTGAGCGTATCGAAATGCCAATGAATTTCTCTGTCTCTCTAATGGCTGTTGTAAATATTAGCCAATGGTGTATCACAGGGAGGGAGAACAAATAATGGGCAAATAGGTGGCAAAAAACTCAAGTAACACAATCCTGTCCATGATGAATTTTACACTTGCTGTATCCCATTTCCAGCCCTCTCGTCCGGGTCTTACGTAAACATAACTCTCCTGTTTGACCTCCCCATTCCAGAGGGTAAGGATCAAGAAAGGAGGTTATTGTGAGGTGCTATAATGAGGCTGATCCCAGCTTTAAAAGGCTGCCAGGGGCATTCTGGCAAATTAGCCCAACAAGTTGTCCATCTGTTTTGGCTCACTCCTGCACGTAGATTACAACACTCAGTGTTCCTCATCCTTCCCTTGGGCATGATTTAGAGTTTCTCCCAATAAACTTTCACTGTGGAAGAGGCGCCTTGTGTTTCAATGAAGGCTTGCTTCAAGGTGGCCTGGGACTGTGTCCCATGGACACAACACCTGGGATTTTACCACCCTTTGATACCAAGAGGACCCTTGTCAAGTTCAGGTACAGGACCATAAGGGGACAACAAATGAGTCAGGGTTACAGGTTGCTGTGAATCCTAGGTACTCGTGCTGCCCAGTCCCTTTGCCTGTGCATGCTTCTTGTATCCCGCTGACTGCAGTGAACTGATGGATGGAATGATTAAATTAATCACTTGACAACCACTTGAAGCACCAATGAGTATATTGTTTTATGCACGTGGGGAACGAGCCTCTGGGCAGTTCAAGGACTTCTTCACTGAATAAAGGAAAACATGCAGTTTAGATATAGTCAGTCAGATTATTTCAGCTTTCATCTAACTCCTCATCCAATTACCTGGGTGTAATAACATCAAGTGAACGAGCGATCAATGCATGGTTAGGGTCTTGTGTACTGGGTGACAAAAAGACCTGGAGCATGGGGCTGAAGTACAGCCAGAAACACAAAAGGAGGTCTTTAAGATTACAGAAAAGGAAGTGCAAATATCCACACCCAATATCCACATGGTCCATGGACACCACAGTGCCACAAAACAGGCAGTTGGGCTGGGAGTCTGTGAACGACCGCAATCAGCAGTTATATAGTACTGCTGTGTGCAACATCCTTCCCCCGCAGTTTCCGGAGGGAAAGGGGGAAGAACTCCCATGTAGAGAGCCTTCCACTGGGGATCCTCGCTGTCTGGTGGTAAATGGGCACGGCAAGGTGTGTTCGGGCGCTGGGTGAAGGATAAGAGATGGATGGTGTACAGCAGCAGTCTGTTCAGGCCACGCCCTGTTTATGTTGGTCAGCCAGGGCTCGCTGATTGGCCCAAGTTAACAACCTCAGTCAAGGATCTCATAGTCAATAAGATTCGCATGTTTCCAATCACTACAAAAACAATTGATGAATTCTCCAGGCCACCTCAACTCTAGCTTTCCTCCCAATAGACATGGACCATGTTCCCACCTGAATATAGCCCCTGCTTTCTTCCTGATGCATTTCCAGTTTTTTTTTAGAGAAATTGCAACAGAACAAAACTTCAGATATTCGATCCCTGGGAATTTATTGATTCTTGCTTTGCTTTTGTTTCTTATATTTCCACCTCATTATGTTTGGAACCATCAAGGGATCTTTCCTCCTTCTGCTACTTCTCATTATTATGTTGCTTGCAAGGGTCAATATTTTGAAGAATGGCATCTGTTCCCATGTGTACATTTTAGGATATTTAGCGTTAGGCCATAATCACATCTTTCAACCACTACACTACCCCTACAATCTCAGATGGCGATCCATTATTGGATGAGCTGACATGATGTTTCTTCTGTCAAAAGTTTTAGACTCTATCACAGATACTTTTTCATCACCGTGGAATTTGTTTATTTGCTGAGATCATGTTGCTGGGGTTGGAGGGTTTGGTCTACAGGGACAGGGTGAATAAACTGTGGCTATTTTCCCTGCAGTGTCAGAGGCTGAGTGGTGACAGGGTAGGGGAGTCCAAAACTGGATGGAATAAGTTTAAGAGAGAGGGGAAACATTTAATATTGATGTAAGGAGCAATGTTTTCATACAGACTGTGGTGCATCAATGGACTGAGGTGCCAGAGAAAGTGTGGAAGCTGGTGCAATTACAACATTTAAAAGGCATTTGGATGGGCACATGAATAGGAAGGGTTCGGAAGATAATGGGTCAAATACTGACAAATGGGACTGGATTAATCTTGGATGTCCGGTCAGCAGGAATGATTTGGACCAAATGGTCTGTTTCGGTGGTGTATAACTGTATGACTATATAACAGGTTCACTACAATCTACTTGAATAATCTAGCTCAGGATGAACTTCAAAGGAAAGAAAATATTCTAAACAATGTCATACGTCTCATGATATTCCATGTTCAAACATAACAATGTGGATGTATATCATGCCTTTAATATCTCAAGGATGGAATCAATGTAAATATTGACTCAAACTTTCAAACAGCCCCATTCTTCAGTTGCAGTTGAAAATCTAATTAATTACAAATATCCAGTGCCTTACCATTTACAAAAGTTGTTAATTTATTTGAAACCTCATCATATTTAACGTGTGTGCACCTATAAGGAGTGTAGATACGGCAGTTTGGGATAAACATTTCCCAGCATTAGAGGCACCATTAACAAGGGGCACACGTTTAAGATGGGGAACAGATGATTTAGAGGGATTTGAGGAATTCTATTTCACCGAGAGGGTTGTAGGTGGCTTGAGCTAATTGGCTAAAAAGCAATGGAGATGGGAAACCTCAAGAGATTTCAGAAAAAATTGGGTGAGTACTTGAAACAATGTAGGAGACAAGCTGCAGGCCAAGAGTTGGGAAATGGAATTCCAATAAAGTGTTGCTTGATGACCACCACAATGGCCAAAAGACAGAATTTCCTTGCAGTTAAAAAAAACTGTGACTCTGACTCTCACATCAGCATGTTTATTGTATATTATTTGGGATTTTTATATCCACATCCACTGGGAGATCATCACATCACGGTTTATGTTACCATTCATAGGCAGTTTCAAAAAACATCACACACAAATAAACGCTCCAAACTCCGCCAGTTGTGGGCCAACGATGACAATACCAGATTTTTGATGCGATTTGTAATTTATTTCAGAATGTGATCAAAAATGTAATGATGAGAAATGAAATTGAGCGGGATGTATATTAGCAAAAATGTTAACTTGTGACTTTGTCAATTTTGATTTCATTTTTGTAAACTAGTAATTTAATCTTAAGAATGCTGAACCATAACGGGAAAAATATTCATCAGTCTCATGGATTTAAACCTTGGCAGTCTGTGGTGGTGTGTATCACACTTTTAGTAAAAGTGTAGTGCATTTGCAGTGTAAAATAAGGAAATCATTTCACAATATCTTGGCGTATTTCTTGAAAGTTCCAAAATTCACTTGTTACGAAGCAAAGCAAGAAATAAATTGTAGATCGGTTAAATGGTGAAGCTGATTTTTTTTTGTTAAGGGTGCAAATGTAAAATTATTGTGAGGTCATTCAGATCAAAATCGGTAACGGACAGTTCACAAATGTCTACAGTGCATCCAATTCTCTGCTCAAAGGCATAGAGATATGCACACATAGTACAAGAGAGAAAGTAAAACAGGAATATGTGGGACAGGAGAAAGCTTTTATTTTGGAGGCCGTCCACTGAAATGAGATAAATGCACATAGTTTTAAGGGGAAACAACATGCAAGGCAAGGTGTTGTTTGCAGCTTGGAGAAAGTACAAGTGAACTGAACTGATGCATATGAAACAATGTTACGTTTTGGAGACATTGGGTCCGCACAATCTGGCACCATTTCTTCTGGGATCAGGACAGCTCAGCGCAATAAGAACCCTCTGATTGACCTGGCTACGGTTTCACAAAGGAAAAAAACAGAAGTTGCTGGAAACGCTCAGCAGGTCTGAAAGCATCTGCAAAGAGAAATCTGAGATAACGTTTTGTTTCCCGTGATCCTTCCCCAGGACAGTTACTGGGCCTGAAACGTTATCTCTGATTTCTCTGCACAGATGCTGCCAGACCTGCTGACCTTTTCCAGCAATTTCACTTTTTATTTCTAAATTATAAGTTGAAAGCTCTTTCAGTTTTTATGCAGTTTGACACAGATGCTGTGGAGATAGGAAACAAAATGAGCAGACCTCCTCAAGCTGTTTGCATCAGTCTCTCTCTCACGGGTTTTTTGGGTCAGGAAAGTGGAATGTCTGTGGTGATTTGGGGTATTCAATTGCTTGACCAGAATTATAACAAATATTGGTTTCTCCAAATGTTCCTGGTTGAACAAAGAAATAAGTAGTTGGTGATTCTTTTCACCAAGAAGACAGACAGACTGATGCAACATTGACATCCACCACAAAGGAGGTAAATTGGGAATTAGCATTTGGATAAATAAACTGGCTCCTACAGTTGTGCGAATTAAATGCTTCTGACACAGACCACAGACTTGAATACAGGTATGGCTTAGATTTCCAGTGTAATTGAGAGTAAAAGTTTTGAGCAAACTGATTGGAGTTTAATGCGGAAAAGTGTGAGGTGATGCACTTTGGTAGGAGTAACTGGAATGCAAAGTACAGGGCTAATGGTAAGCTTCTTGGTCGTGTAGATGAGTAGAGAGATCTTGGTGTCCGTGTACACGGATCCTTGAAAGTTGCCACCCAGGTTGACAGGGTTGTTAAGAAGGCATACAGTGTTTTAGCTTTTATTAATAGAGGGATCGAGTTCCGGAACCATGAGGTTATGCTGCAGCTGTACAAAACTCTGGTGCGGCCGCACTTGGAGTATTGTGTACAGTTCTGGTCACCGCATTATAAGAAGGATGTGGAAGCTTTGGAAAGGGTGCAGAGGAGATTTACTAGGATGTTGCCTGGTATGGAGGGAAGGTCTGAGGGACTTGAGGCTGTTTTCGTTAGAGAGAAGAAGGTTGAGATGTGACTTAATTGAAACATATAAAATAATCAGAGGGTTAGATAGGGTGGATAGGGAGAGCCTTTTTCCTAGGATGGTGACAGCGAGCACGAGGGGGCATAGCTTTAAATTGAGGGGTGAAAGATATAGGACAGATGTCAGAGGTAGTTTCTTTACTCAGAGAGTATTAACACTTTGCCTGCAACGGTAGTAGATTCACCAACTTTAAGTACATTTAAGTCGTCATTGGACAAGTATATGGATGTACATGGAATAGTGTAGGTTAGATGGGCTTCAGATTGGTATGACAGGTCGGCACAACATCGAAGGCCGAAGGGCCTGTATTGTGCTGTAATGTTCTATGTTCTATGTTGGTAGCTCAGATTATGGATTAGGTTGTTGATTTGGTCGCCAAGCAAGAAGGTTGTTTTGCAGATATTTCGTCACTGTACTAAGTAACATCAGTGTGCTTCTGATGAAGCATTGATATGATAGTACTGTTTATTTCCATAGACATCCCCTTACCTAACGAAACACTGCACATTACAAGATGACCCAATAATGCCGACTGCCTACAACACCAACACCATCAGCAAGGACAGCACCTTAAAACTATTAGATTTATGCCTCACGACCCACTTTGCCATCAATGGCCAGGTATACAAACAAATCAATGGAACACCCAGGGGATCACCCATAACAGGACTTATAGCTGAAGCAGTAATGCAAAGACTAGAACCGACAGCCCTTCCCACTGTCCAGCCAAAACTGTGGATCTGCTGTGTGGATGACACATTTCTCTTTATCAAACACCCAAAACTGGAAGAAACCTGTCAACTCATTAACAACGTCCTCACAGGCATAAAATTCAGTGGGGAAGAGGAGAACAACAACTGAGTCCCATTCCTGGACTTAATGGTTGAGGTGAGTTCCAGACCAGCAAACACAGAAAGGCTACCCATATGGACCAAATACTAAGCTACAACAGCAACCACCCCAGCACTCACAAACAAAGCTGCATCAAGACCTTGTTGAAAACAGCCATAACACACTGCAACACCTGGAACTGTGCATAGTCGAAGAAGAACACCTGCACAGCGTCCGTAAGAACAACAGCGACCCAAAAACACACATTCAGCCAGTACTTACACAACAGACAACAACAGGAAGACACAGCACACCCGGATACAATAATCACCCCGCCACACGTAAGAACGTATCAGAGATGACCACCAGATTACTCCAACCACCAGGAATCGCAGTAACACGCAAACCCACAGCTACACTACAACAACTACTGGCAAGAACAAAGGATCCCATACAGACAGCTAACAGGACCAACGTTCGATCTGAACATCTCTGTGAGAAAAGGATCACAACAGATTGAAACAATTGTTACAGAGATATTGGAACTGCCGATTCTGGAGACCCTGAGATAACATGGTGTGAAGCTGGATGAACACAGCAGGCCAAGCAGCATCTTAAGAGCACAAAAGCTGACGTTTCGGGTCAGGACCCTCCTTCAGAAACAATCACTGATTTACAGCCATATACATATCCCAAGACCCTTGTAATCCTGTAGAATCAATGGATTCCCGAGACAGAAAATTCTCGATGCAGTTCCCTCATGAGAAGAGCATGCCACGACAGAACTACAGTGGAACATTGGAAAAAAAGGTTGCTGAAGCATCAGAATAATGAGATAAACAAATTATTCAATAACCAATTTGTAGGTCATGCCAATTAAAGAAACAATGTCACCAATTACCAGAATTAAAAATATACTTGAACACAACAAAATAATTAACCCAACATGAGGATCAATTACTCTCAATTTTAAAATTGTTTTTAATATCAGTTATTTGATAAGGCCTATAATGTTCCTTGCACCAATCTTGTGTCTTCCTAGCTCTCAATAAACTGTGAATGACTTCATTGCACTCACTGGTGAAAAGGGGTTACACAGTCAAGAGTCAATGAGAACAATTTGTAGAAATTATCTGAATGAAGTGTTGTCAAATACCTGATGCTGCTGTGTAGAAGCTTTTAAAAGTAATAAGGAAAGGGATTTTGGCAGGTTAATCTGACATTGCTGCTCAATTCTTTAAGTATAGGAGTAAGAGGTTTATAACTGTGCCCCACTTTCCTGCATGTATTCAAGGATGTAGCAGTAGTTCATCTCCATGCTCTTCAAATTACAGTGTTACCACACCCTGGGATAAACTGTTTCATCATCTCCCAGTTAGCTTTTCTGTCAATGTTTTTAAATCCATAACACCCACATCACTGACCTCAATATGAGAGTCACTGACCTTTTTCCCATCTACTATGTCTCGGCCCATCTCAGTTTTGTGCATCCCAACTAAATGCTCCCTCCGACTCGTCTTGTTTCAATGGCAAAATTGTCCCCCCATTCAATCAAGTCGCAAAACTAGCCCCCAAAATACCTTGTGTACCTTCTTTAAAGTCATCTTATTTGTGGCAGTTTCCAGTTACAAAACCAGCAGTCCTCATTTGAAAAGGAATGCATTTTTTTTTGACTCAGAAGTTAATCATGCACTCATTGACATGCACGTACGTTATGTGATTAAGTTGGAGAAGAGACAAGCATTGAAGAAACATTTGTCTGTCCTGTTCTCAGACACAACTGATGATCTCAGATTTTACCTGCTGAAATGTCTGTGCATCATTCACTTTGGGCTGTCTGTCTGCTATGCATCTTGTGTGCATGCACACATTTTTTTCACTCTGCATTCATTATTCATAGGCAAGACACAATGTGAACTTAAAGCTAGATTTGATAAATTAATGGTTACTTTTTATTATTGTCTTTTTTTCTAAAGTCAGTTATTCCAAGAACTCAGTCACCACTGGATCTGTCTGAAAAAAATATAACATTCAATTAGTACAATAGTTTAAATTTGGAGAATTAGTTGAAGAGTAAAATGTGGTAAATTGCTTCAATAGCCTGGAATAATTATGTAATTTGGGTGGTGCAGACCGTCCTTCTTGTTTAATCTCAGTGTGTTTCCTTGGTGGACAGTTGCTGTGGGTAATTCAGCCAAAGTGAATCTGGATCTGACATGAAAAACGGTGTAGAGAGGTTAATCAGTTCTCACACAATGTCCTTTTTCTTCGGAATTCAACTATTCAAATGTTGTCGCTTCGTGGTGGAGAGAAGGTAATAAAACCTTTCTGTAGGAGGACAGCAAAAAGCTCTTCCGTGTAGTTAGAGGAGAAGCCAACCTTAAAATTCTGAATGTGACAGTACGGGACGCTGGAACATATCACTGTGCAGTCACATATCAGGATCGAACAATTGGGAAAACTGCTGTGGAACTTACTGCATATGGTAAGTGTCACCGCAGATAAATACAGAGTCTTAGCTGCTTGAAAACAACTAAGAACAGTGAACAAATCAATTTGTTAGATATAGGCATATCATGTAAAATATTTGCAGCTGTTTAACATGAAACGTGTTCAAGAATATGAAGACCTTGATGAATCAGTAACACCTCAAAGTTTGAGATCTACACTGTATTAAAAATGAATCAGTTGTGGGATTTGGGCATCACTGGCTGGCCAGCATTTATTGCCTGCCCCTAGAGACCCTTGCCCAGATGGCGGTGAGCTGCCTTCTTGAACCTCTGCAGCCCATGTGCTGTAAATAGATGCACAATGTCATTAGGGGTAAATGGCAGGATTTGACACAGTAACAGTGAAGGAAAAGTGATGTATTTCCAAGTCAAGATGGTGAGTGGCATTGGAGAAACTTGCGCTGACTGGTGTTCCCATAAGCTTTCTGCCCTTTTACTTTTAGATGTTTGTGATTGTAGGTGTGAATGGTGTTGTCTCAGGGTTTTTGGTGAACTCCTGCAGTGCATCTTAAAGTTACACAATACCGCTGCTGAGTGCCTGTGATGGAGTGACTGAATGCATTGCCTGTCAATGGGCAGCTTTTTACTGGATGGTGTCAAACTTCTTGAGTGTGTTTGGACCTGCTGGCGTGCAGGCAAATGGGGAGCATTCCAACACACTCCTGACTTGTACCTTGTAGAAGGTGGACAGGCTTTAGGGAGGCAGCGGTTGAGTTACTCACTGCAGTATTCCCAGCCTCTGACCTATGGTTCTATTTATATGGCTCCCCCAGTCCTGTTTCTGCTCAATGGTAACCCCCAAGTTGTAGATGGTGGGGAATTCACTGATGAAGGGTCTTCATTTCTGATGAAGGGTCGAGCCCCGAAACGTCAGCTTTCCTGCTCCTAGGATGCTGCTTGGCATGCTGCATTCATCCAGCTCCATACCTTGTTATCTCGGATTGTCCAGCATTTCTAGTTCCTATTATCTCTAATTCACTGACGGTGATGCCACTGAATATTAAGGGGTGGATAGTTAGATTGTTTCTTATTGGAGATGGTGTTTGCCTGTGAGCATTTGTGTGGCCTGCATGCTCATGTCAACTTTTCAGCCCAAACCCAGATGTTGTCCAGTTCTTGCTGCACTTGGTCATGGGTTGCTTCAGTTTTATGCATTTGGCTTTCGGAGGGAAATTGACTGCAATACATTGAAGTTTTTTGTCATTGAATATTGAGTTAGAGAATATCCTCAAAATTACATGTAATGTTCTGCATTTTGAAGTGATTCATACATCACGAGAAAAGCCAAAGTCTCAGTCCCATCATTTGGATAGATTTTGTTAAATTCCTAGGATCAAGGACCAATTCTTCTCCCTGTTGGCAAAAGAAAGGTGCAGTATGAAGATTCAATCATGTTTCTATTATTAAGTAGAAACAAATTCTGGAAACCCTTTTTTTCGAAAATGTAGGTGGCATATTGAAAGGATTTGAGGGGCTTTTTTAAACGTGGTAACGTTGTATAAGTTTCATGTACTGTTCATAGCAACAATGAATGTGACTGTCATGCTGAAATGAATTGATTTGTTCACTTAAAAGACACTTCTTTGCAGTAGATGCAAAGTTGATTTATCTCTTCTCTGTTATTTACCATTCAGCTCCACCAGCTCCTCTGAAAATTGTCTCTGTGCCATCTGAAGGACTCTTATTCTGCTTCTCTCCAACTCCACTGCAGGACGTCTGAATATTACCCTAAAGCCTTTAACCTTACTTGGCACAAAAATGGTGCAAACATAATGACAAGATTTGGGAATGAACAGCAAGCAAAACCTGAGGAGCTTTAAAAGTCATCAGCACCATGGAGTTGTGAGAGGCAGTTGGGAGAGGGACAGTTTGCACATGTCAGGTATATCACTTTTCAAACTCATTTCCAGCAAATGCCTGTTATACTGTTACTGTTGTGAATAAAGATAACATTTCATATCATTTGGTACATTGAATACACGAGTCAACAGGTTATGTTGAATATGCAGAAAGTGGTGATGACAGTTTGCAAGTGATTACATGAAAAGACAATTATTTGCATGTGATTGTGTCAAAGTTGAAATTAGGCCCCATTGTCTGGATTAAAGTTTTCTTTCTTCCTGCTGTTTGGAGCTGATATGCAGTTGTCAATGCACTTTAGCACAACGGGAATACAGTCTTCAACATAGGTCATACAATTATTTTGTTCATACACTGACAACTCGCAAAGGGCTGCATGGTCAATGTTCATTCCTGAGAAAGGTCAGGCCACATTTGGAGTATTGCATGCAGTTCTGGTCATTCTACTAGAGGAAAGATATCATTAATTAGAAAGAGTGCAAAAAAGATTTCCCGCAATCCTACATGGACTGCAATATTCGAGTTGTAAGGAGAGGCTGGATAGGCTGGGACATTTTTTTACTGGACACATGGGCTCAGGGTGACCTTAGAGAGGTCTATAAATTGATGAGAAGCAGCGAAAAGTAGACAGCCAACAGCTTTCCCCCATGGTAGGGGAGTCTAAAACTGGAGAGCATAGGATTAAGGTGAGAGGGAAGGCATGCAAAAGAGTCCAGAGGAGCAATTGATTTAAACACAGCAATGAGGATGGTGAATGTTTTGAATGAACTGTCAGAGTTAATGATGGAGGTGATTACAGTTTTGTCATTTAAGAAACGTTAGGACAGGCACATGGATGGAATTGGTTTGGAGGGATATGGACTAAATACAGGCATGTGGGACTAGTTTAATTGTGAAAACTGGGCAGCATGGACAAGTTGGGCTGAAGGGCCTGTTTTCATGTTGAAATCTCTATGACTGTATGAAATAGCTCCACTCCTCCAGACGCTCCAGCTGATTTTCCCCATTCATCAGAATAACACATCCTCGATTAGATGCTAAACATTGATTCACAGCTAAAATGTCTGTAGTTGCAGAGAGATTAAAATTATTTAAACTGAAGTTTACCTCCACAAGTAACACAAGCAAATCTGAAAACAGGTTCCATTATGCATTTTTTTCTGACTTTGATCAGTATGCAATCGAAGTAAACTCCCACCAAATAATTTTATATTTTGTGTCACAGCTTATCAAACTGAACACTGATTGCAATTAGCTCTATTTTCACTAATTTTAAATTTATCATTAATTGAGTTACTTTTATTGTTTAGTTATTTCTCTGAATTCCAGAAATTTTGTTTCTGACTGGGTACAGATCAGTTGAACAAAGATACAGCAAAATTGAAGTGCTGAGACTTCATGTACTATGTTTATCACATGTGTAAGGCAGTA
This sequence comes from Stegostoma tigrinum, assembly GCF_030684315.1. NCBI lineage: Eukaryota > Metazoa > Chordata > Chondrichthyes > Orectolobiformes > Stegostomatidae > Stegostoma > Stegostoma tigrinum. The sequence continues at coordinate 2,545,818 of NC_081369.1, forward strand.
CAATTGAGAATGGTGCACCTGACATTTTAACTTGTGCATCTTCAGTTTATATTGTGACTCCTAAATTTGAATGTACATTAACATTACAGATTTTGCTTCTAAAATCAGTGTTATATTGGCTGCTGTTTGTGCTGCTGGAGTATTTGCAATTCTATTATTGGCCTCAATGATCACAGCAGGTTTTCTGTTCTTTATCACCAAAGGTATGAGCAGGAATGAAATCTCTCACTGAAATTAACTTAATTGGGAACTGAACTCTGAACTGTGTAAATGAAGATACTATTTTATTTGAAAACTCTTTCAAATAGATGCCTTGCTTCACATTAAATTATCAAATAAGATGATTAGCATTTTTCAGTTTGCTAAGTTGTATTGGTGTCGATCAAAACTGTGATGGTGAAATTCATTGCTGATAGAAGTTTCCATTGCTTCAACCCTGAAAATATAAATTCAAAGTAAGTGTGTGTAACGTTTGCAGCTACATGGCAAATCTATTGGTCCCATTGTAGACAACAAAATGTGAGGCTGGATGAACACAGCAGGCCAAGCAGCATCTCAGGAGCACAAAAGCTGACTTACTCTCTCCACCTATCTTCTTTTCTCTCCATCTTCGGTCCGCCTCCCCCTCTCTCCCTATTTATTCCAGAACCCTCACCCCATCCCCATCTCTGATGAAGGGTCTAGGCCCGAAATGTCAGCTTTTGTGCTCCTGAGATGCTGCTTGGCCTGCTGTGTTCATCCAGCCTCACATTTTGTTGTCTTGGATTCTCCAGCATCTGCAGTTCCCATTATCTCTGGTCCCATTGTACCCTGTTTAGAATTGCCAAATACTAGTTGGCTTGCTTTTGGTTTCTTTGGTTTGCTGAAGAATACAAGTGTCAACCATTTTTTTATTTGACTGTCATTTTTATCTCTCTGAATGGGGAAAGAAAAAAATAAATCCAACTCAATGTGAAGATGTGGTGAGGCAAAGTTCCAATATTCTTTCTTGGTTGATTTTGAAATCTTGTTGAACAATTCAAACTGGGAACCAAAATACTTGTTCCCAATATGTCAAGACAAGCCTTGAAGATTTCACCAGCTCTCAGAAACACAATTTCAGTTGAATAAGACCAAAATAAAGGAAAAAGGAAATTGTAGGAAGTTTCACAAGCAGTTGCAACTTTTTTAAAACAGCCAAAGATGTGTTCAAATATGTAAGCTACGTCAGTTCACTTGCGCTGCTACTTTCAAATATCAATCATGGGTTTGAAGCTGACAAAAAGTTTCAATTTTTCTTTTCTTTGGTTTTTAACAAGTGACAGTGTGCTAAATAATTTTTCCACATTGATTACAGACATTATAATCAATGTTGATTAAGTTGGGCTGATGACAATTTTGAACGGCAGGTTTCAGGTTATAAGGAGAGATTTGTGTTTTCTTCTTCATTTTTATGCTGTTCCAACTTAACTCATCCATTAGCCAGAGTTCAGTGATTATGAGTGACTTCTACTGAGCACTTGTACTAAAGAACAGAATATATTGTGCAGACAGCTTGCACATGTTGGAGGAGAACAGCAGGCTGGCAGCATGAGAGGAGCTGGAAAGTTGATGTTTCAGGCCAACCTTCCTGCTCCTCTGATGCTGCCGAGCCTGCTGTGTTCTTCTCGCTCTGCACCGTGTTGTCTCTGACTCCAGCATCTGCACTTCTTGCTTTCTCTGAGCTTGCACAAGTTGGCTTCCTTCAACAGCTTTTACTGTAGGATGCCTCTCTGCTAGTGCAACGTGCTACAGTGCCAAGCTACCTTGAAACGGAAATAGATGAGCTCTTGTGAGGAAAATTTCTCTCGTTTTTAACTTTTAAAAAGTGGATATCAGCTATATGTGAGAGGAAGCTCCCTATCTGTGCCACCTGAACAGGAGCAGGTGGGACTCATTCATGAATGACAGAACAGTTTGTTAAAACCTGTAAAAAAGAAAATCTTTGTTGCTGCCTTCAGAGTGTGCAATTGAATTGCACATGCGGGTATTGACTGCGATTGAATACAATGCAGATTCATCCCTTTAAATGCAATTTTAAAACAGTTCAAGTCTTTATATCAATTCAACAGCATTCTTGTCTCAGTTTCAGTCATGGATCTGAATTTGCTTGTGAAAAAGAATTTTCTCCAAACTCCCTCTCTGACAACAATGTAACTAAATTATCTGGACTGCTTAAGTCAAGAAAGCTGGTTCACTACTGGGGCCTTAATAGTAAGCAGTTGTTGGCACCAAATTCTGGCCCTGTCACCAAGGCTCTCATGCCATTTAAAATAGGTTGTGGTGCAAAAAAGGCTCACTTCTGTACTGGAGGTGCAAAAAAAGTTACATTTTTTTCTTGGGTGTCTTTTGAAAATCAGGACAAAAACTTTCTGAAGAAGGGTCCTGACAAGAAGCTTCAGCTTTCCTGCTCCTCTAATGCAGCCTGGCCTGCTCTGTTCCTGCAGTCCCACACTGTGTTATCTCAAGCTCCAGCATCAGCAGTTCCTACCATCTCAAAGTCTTTAGTCCAGGCCTGCATGTCTTTCTGCAAAGTTTTGCAGCTGCACTGTTGCATGTAACAGGATTATGTCCTCTGATGACCAGATGCAACACCTAGCCTGTGTTTTATCTTTCATGAATAGTGATCACATCAAAAGAGAAGGCAAAATTATGTATGACTGAGAAATACCTCACAGAAGACCAAAGAGTAGACTTTATACCAATGAAATATTGTGGGTAACTTTTCAGACAAAAGTACACTGTATTTGTCACATTTTTTCACTGTTACTAACCTGAACTTGTTCCACCCTAAATAGTTGACATGTTTTCTAACTTTAAACATCAATAATTTTGCTTTAAAATTTCTGTCAGGCATCAAGTATACCCTGCAAATTATTTGAAAATGCACCTCACCTTGGTCTTCATTTCAGACTTCAATGGCATTATTTAGATGGCCGAGTGAAATAATTACCTTCCTTTGTTCATAAGGGAACAGGGTGATTCTAAAAGTAATTTTCCAAGAGCAGTGATACTTCCAGGTGTTCCTTATCTCTAAATGACTTATAAATGCACCTAATTTAACGTGAGGGAACATTAAGTCAAAACCAGCATCAAACAGGTTTGTATGAATGAAAGGTGTTACTAATTTATTTCAAGTAATTGCCACCTATAATATTACTTTGAAACAGTGTGACCTGTGACTTTTTATCATTATTAAACATACACAAACATACTTGTTTTTGCTTCATTTCATAAACTGTATTCTCAATTTTTAGCAGAACGTAATAAAACAGAATGTCACCTATTAGAATTTGAACACCTAATTAAGTTGAACTCATGCGTACAACCTTTTCTTCTGCATAATTGCAGTGTTTGCCTGGTGACTTTAAATTAAAATTACAATAATATCAATAACATTGAAATAATGTTTGCTTGTTTGGATTAAGTGTGATTGTTCCTGGCAAGAATCAGTTCAAAGTGAGAAACTGTAAAGTGTTATGATTGTAGTGAAGTGCTGGTACAGTCAGGACAAGAAACTAATTGTCCATGTTAAGAACATACGTTTGTCACTTGACTCTAAAACAAAATAACCTAATAAATGCTAAATCTTGACTTCCTAGAGAAAACAAGAAATGCTTGAGGATAAGCTGACATACGCTGTTCTTAATCTTGTTGGTTCTGAGGATGGCATAATGCCTAAAAAACAGAAAGAAATCACAGGATATGCAGAGATACATTGCAGATCATATGTACAAAGTATCAGTGCATTCATCATAAAGAGTTGATTTGGAAATGATGTTGACAATTGCTTTGTGTAATTTTCATCTAGAATAGTTTAAATGAATGCTAATTCAGTCTCAATGTTATTTTTCAGAGTATGGCAGATAGCAGGCTGGCTTACCTTGCTCTGAAATTCAATGATTCCTGTACATCATCAAAACCCAAGCACCAAGAAAATAGTCCAGTGAATGCAGCAGTGAAAAGCAGCTGCTAAATGGGGCAAATGAAAATATGCTTAAAATATAGAAGCAGAGATTGCACTACAGAGATATTTATGTTTCTTATCAATTTTAAGATGTAGTTTTCCTCATGTAAGCCTGTTGTAATTTTACAAAACTGTAGATAACTTTCCTCGCTTCATGTAATGTCACCTGGATTCACTTCATTTCAGCTTGAAAATTTATGCAACCGTTACAACTAAAAATCTCAATTCAGCTATTTCCAAATGGTATGGTTTTCCATACTCGCTTTAAATCTGCACGAATTTCGACATATACATTATTAAAATTATTATTGAGCATTTTTCTGTTGTGGTTGCGTATCGTTAGATATTGTTACGTCCACTTGTATTGGTAACACAATATTTCATTCCCTTTCTCTAATCACTGCATTTTGACCTCGAAATGATAGGCTTTACTGTGACAAATGTTCACAGGGTTTCTGTTGGTTGATTGTCTTTAACTTGTTTATATTTCACTGCCTTTTCTGGCATGAATCGATAGTTCAATCTGCTTCCATTGTGGCAGTAGTTTTAATGCCGTTTGTCCTCTTGTTGTTATGATGACAATGGTCGTGTCGATTTTTGAATATCCAAAAAGCTGAAGAGGCCCAATTGCTAATCTGCACCATAGTTTGATAGTTCATTTTGCTCAGTTAATTTGCTTAAGTTAATAATTGGCAGTATCGTCTTCAAATTTTAATTCAATGTAGAGCAGCACTGTGCACAGACAGTGCAGATTGATGCTCCATCCTTAATCCCCCATTGTTTAGCATTGTACTCTCATTGTAATAGGACAAGATGGAATGACTCATGAATGGAATCTTAGAATCCTTACAGTGTGGAAACAGGCCCTGCGGTCCAACAAGACCACGCTGACCCTCAGAACTGCGTACCCAGGCCCATCTCCCTAATCCAAAAACCCCTGAACCCTAAGGGCAATGTAGCATGGCCAATCCACCTAGCATGCACATCTTTAGACTGTGGGAGGAAACTGGAGCACTCGGAGGAAGCCCACACAGACACAGGGAGAACATGCAAACGCCACGCAGACAGTTGCCCGAGAATGGAATTGAATCTGGGCCCCTAGTGCTGTTCGTCAGTAGTGCTCACCCACCAAGCCACTGTGCCACCACAAGCTGAGACAGGCCACCATCTCAGGGCAGTTTCTAAACTCCAACCTTCTGGTTAACAAACAAACACTGTAATCTATTCTGCCACAGAGACAGGCAAATGGTTCCGAACAATGAAAATGTAAAGTTATTCTTTATTGAAGTGGCAATGAAATTCGAGAAAAAAATCAATTAACATGTGAACTAATTTTGTTGATACATGCCTAAGCAGTTCTTTAATTGTTTTTGTTTATTGTTTTCTCAAAAGTGGAATGTAACTAATATAGCTTCCAAATAAATACAATGTTTCACTGATTATATTTTAAAAACTTATCCAGACTCAATTGATTCAAAAAATATCGCAAACAAATCTCACAAAATATTTTCATTGTGAATTTGCTTTTGACACGAATGCATTCTGTGACCTGCAAGTAAACAACCATTAAAATGAATAATTAAATTGAAGAGTTTTGAAAGACTGCTTGGAAAGTTGTGAATTGGCTCGGGACAGGCAACACCGACGGTGACAAATTCTGTTTATCTTGTGGGAAAAAATTGGACAGCTGCAAAGAGGAACAGATTGATTGATTGTAACATGTAAAATCTTGAGGGGTCTTGACAAGGTAGATGTGGTGATGTTTCCTCACAAGGGAATATCTAGAATGAGGGACATAGTATAAAACAATTCAGATGTTGACCATTTAAAACAGAAATAGACTTTTATTTTCTCTCAGTCTCAGAGATCAAGGAGATTTTGGAACAGTCTTCCTCAAAAGATCACGGAAGAAATATTCTTAAATATTTTATTATATCAGATTAATAGATTCTGGTGGAGCAAAGAGGTGAAAGGTTATCAGGGTACTGTTTGAATGTGGATTGAAGCTACAGCGGAATCACTGTGACCTTGTGTGTGCAGTTTTTTTGATTTGGTCTCCTAAATGGCCTGGCTTCTCATACCAGTCACACTGTTGAATCTTCGGAATAACAGAGCAGGCTAGAGAAACTGACTGACCTACCCTTGCTTCTAATTCCATTGTTCATCTGAACTTGTGTAGTTTTCTTCATGTGTAAATAAAAACACAGATGAGGGAGAACTGGGGGTATCATGCAAAGATTTGGATTTTAAATGACTAAAACATAAGCTCCACAAAGGAGTTTATGATGAAATAATTGTCCACAAGGAGGTGTAGGAAAAGTTTTTTGCCATATTACAAGCATACTTTTAATGTTTTTGAACAGTTTTGTTTGCAATTTTTCAATTGCAGATACCTTATTATTTCATGTTCCATAATGTTAACAGTGTTTCTTCCTGTGTCATAAGTAAGATTGATGAGCACTAGTGGAACACAAATTCAGCCTCTGAGGGTATAATGTTAGCTGATGGACAACAAACAGAAAGCAGACTTTTTTTAAAGAAGGGTCATATTCAGCATTCATAGAGACTAAGTGGAGGGGAAAACCAAGTTACTGAGTCTGGACGTCAGCTATTTCAATTTGATGTCAGCGAGAAATGAAGTGGCCATTGTGAACGTATCAACATTTGCTCACAATGAAATTTTCGGAAGCGAAGTGAGTGAATCTGCAATTACAGCTGTGAATGGGATACCAAGCAATACAAACCATTTGTGTTGGCAAGCCGTATATTGTGACAAGTGTGAGATTATGAATTATTTTGACATAATTAGGGCAGCACAGTGGCTCAGTGGTTAGCACTACTGCCTCACAGCTCCAGGGACACAGATTTCATTCCATCCTGCGTGGTGTTTGCACATTCTCCCGAGTCTGCATGAGTTTCCTCCTGGTGCTCCGGTTTCCTCCCACAGTCCAAAGAGGCATAGCTTAGGTGATTTCTCCATAGTGAATTGCCCGCAGTGTCCAGGGATATACAGGCTGGGCTGGTTAGTCATGGAAAATGCAGGATTACATGGATAGAGTACGGGGTTGGTTCTGGGTGAGATGCCCTTCGGAGGGCTGGTATAGAATCAATGGACCAAATTGCCTGCTTGCAGACTGCAGGAAATCTTTGATTCTATAGTACAACAAGTAGAGTATTGCTTGGTGGTGATTATCTGCTAAATATTTGTATGCAGTAGAATTTTTGGACTTTGTACAAGAATGAATGAAAGCAACTGTGCAAGTAACAGCAAGATGCATATGAAAGGTACATAAACATTTATTAAAAGGGATTTAGTGGCATGAAACTAACAAATTATTTATGCAAAGTGTTTGATTTCTATTAGATCTCAGTTATAATAATGTGAAAGCTTTCAATCTCCTTTCCTGCCGCCGGATATACTTGCACTTGAGCAGATTCAGGTATGAGAAAACTGTCTAGTTGGGAAACCAAAGCAAGAAATGTTTTAGAAAGTTCCCTTGTTGCTTAAAAAGATAAAGAACAAGAGTTTGAAGAAGAAAGGGGCACCAAATTAATAATGCATTTCTGATGCCGATTTATTGCAGAAAGTTCAGAGCATTTGACAGAACAGAAAGAATGCACAAATATATCAACTCAGTGGATAGAATCACAGTTAACTAAAAAATCGCAAGTCTTCTGTCAGTATATAAGCTTAAGTAAAATGTAAAAGTTTAGGTGAGGCAGATTAGAGATTCAAACCAGTTTTCTGCATTGAGGAAGAGAAAATAGATAATTTTGCAAATTATAATGACACTTAAACGTTTAAGAAGGAATAAGATGCTTTCAAAATGATATTGGAGTCAACTGAGACACTGGGAAAATTAAGTAAGTCCATTGCATTCATCATGGCAATAGTGCTGTGCAACATAATGGAGGGTATTCTTGATGTGAAGGGAAGACTATGTCTCCACAAGAACTGTGGTTAGTCAGTATTACTGGCACTGTTGTGGATTGATAAATATGCAGCTGGCAGGTTGGAAGGATGAGATCAAATGTGGTTTCACCTCTTCTGGGTTCTGTCAAGGATTCCTTGTGAAGAACTTCACCAAACAGCTGCGCCTCAATAAGAATTGACAGAAAAAGTGTGAGCGAATGGTGTATCAGTCATAGTGCATTTGGCATTAAATATTCAGTCAACAATAACAAGAACGAATACATGCATCAGAAATTATGGGAAGGTGACAAATTCTGAAGGGAATATGTTATTATGAATTTGCATTTTCTTGAGAAGTGAAATGGCTAAAGAAATTTAGTAAGTTACTTTTATACCTTTGGAAGCCTGAGATAACGAATTCTAAAACAACTTGTTAACAAGAACCATTCATGTTTGGGATCAAACAGAATGTTTAATTTCTGTTTTAAGAATATTCTGTTTGAATCATGAGGGAAAACTAAACATTGAATTTGAATAGAGATAGTGGCTGCAGATGCTGGGGTCAAGGGATAAGGCAGAATGGAGCTGGAGGAACACAACAGGGAGCAATCAGAGGGGCAGGAAAGTTGACATTTTTGAAGTTGGGAAATCCTCCCTTCATTTCTGAAGAAGGGAAACCCTCCCATTTCTGAAGAAGGGAAAACCTGCAAACTGGAGGAGCAGCACCTCGTATTCCACCCCAACAGCCTACAGCCCAATGGCCTAAATGTGGATTTTACCAATTTCAAATTCTCTCCACCCCGGCCTCATCCCATGACCAAATCTCTATCCTATCCCCACCTCCTTGATCTGTCACAGCACGTCCATCTTCTCTCCCACCTCTCTGCCTCTCCCATCGCACTGACCAATCCCCACCATTCCCTACATGCACTCGCTTGTTACCAACCCACCTATCTTCATAGACCCACCCCTCCTGTCTCCATTTATTTCTGAGCTCCCTTCTCCCCTCCCACCCCCGTTCCTGAAGAACAAAACTTCTTCCTCTCCGGCTGGCCCAACCAGTCCCCTCCACAAACACCCTCATCTGCTGAACCAAATTCGTCCTTACCCTGAGATAACAAGGTGTAGAGCTGGATGAACACAGCAGACCAAGCAGCATCAGAGGAGCTGGAAGGCTGACGTTTTGGGCCTAGAACCTTCTTCGTTTTTCTGAAGAAGGGTCTAGGTCCAAAACATCAGCCATGCTGCTCCTCTGATGCTGCTTGGCCTGCCGTGTTCTTTCAGCACTATACCTTGTTATCTCAGATTCTCCAGCATCTGTAATGCCTACCAACTCGTCCTTCCCCTTAACAATTTCTCCTTTAACTCTTCCCACTTCCAACAGATGAAAGGTTTGACCATGAACATCCACATGGGCCCAAACTATGCCTGCCCCTTCATAGGATATGTGGAAGAGACCCTCTTCAGCTGTAACATTGGTACTATCCCGCACCTCTTCCTCTGCCAAATTGATGACTGAATCCGGGCTGCCTCATGTTCCCACGAGGAGCTTGAACAGTTCAACAACTCTACTAACACTTTTCACCCCAACCTTAAATTCACCTGGACCATTTCTTATATCTTCCTCTCTTACCTGGACCTCTCTGTCTCCATCTCTGATGGCCCGCCTCGAAACCATTGTCTATCTAGGCCCACTAATTCCCACAGCTACCTAGACTACACCTCCTCTCACCCAACTTCTTGCAAGAATACAATCCCCTTCTACCAAATTCTCTGCCTCCACTGAGTCTGCTCCTAAGATGGAGCATTCCACTCCCAAACATCCCAGATGTCCTCGTATTTCGAGGACCGCAACATCCCCCGCATTGGTGGTCAAAAATGCTATCGATCGCATCTCTTGCGTTTCCCACACCTCTGTCCTCGCATTCCCTCCCTGCAACAAAAACAGAGACAGAATCCCTGTTGTCCACACGAACTTCTGGATTCAATGTATCATCCTCCGCCACTTCTGCCACCTGCAATCTGAACCCACAACCAAGGATAGATGTCCCTCCCCATCTCAATCTGCCTTCTGTAGGCACCACTCACTCCACGTCTCCCTCGTCTGCTCCACACGCCCTACGAGTCCCAACACCCCCGGCAGCTTTCCTCGCAACTGCAGGAAATGTTACATCTGCTCCTACACCGCCTCCCTCACTTCCATCCAGGCACCCAAAAATATATTTCACATCAGACAGATGTTCACCTGCACATCTGCTGATGTAAACTACTGTATCGTGACAAGCACCATTTAATATTGGTCTGTTCGTGATAAATGACAACACCCTTGTGCTCCTGAGATGCTGCTTGGCCTGCTGTGTTCAGCCAGCTTCACACTTTGTTATCTTGGATTCTCCAGCATCTGCAGTTCCCATTATCGCTGATACACCCTTCAGTCGTAAACCATTTCAACTCCCCCTCCCACTCCCTGGGCAACATGCTCATCCTCAGCCTCCTCCAGTGTCACAACACTGCCTGGAACCAGGAGGAGTAGTACCGCATATTCCACCTTAGGAGCCTATAACCCAATGGTCTCAATGTGGACTTTACCAGTTTCAAAATTTCCCCACCCTCGGCCTTATCCCTTGGCCAACCCTCCCCCTCATTCCTGCCACCTTGACCTGACACAACCTATCCATCTTCTCTCCTACCTATCTGCTCCTCCCACCTCACTGACCACACCCACCATACCTGTACTCACCCATCACCATTCCATCTACGTTTCCCAGCCTCACCCCTCCTCTCTCTATTTATTTCAGAGCTCGCTTCCCCCTCCCCTACTTCAAAAGAACAGCCCCGACCCAAAACGTCAACTTTCCTGCTCATCTGATGCTGCCTGGCCTGCTGTGTTCCTACAGTTCCACATTGTGTTATCTCTAAATTCAAACCATTCCTGAAACTGGAGCTCCACGGAATGAAAACACAAATATTGCATGTGACAACATTTAACCACCAACAAACAATTGTACATTGAAGCCAGGCCACAAAGTGTTAACTCAAGATGAAAAACTGAAGCAATTATCTCGAAAAGCATACACAGAAGAAGAATTTGGGTGTATTCCTGAATGTTACTGTCTTAAAAATGATGTCTTGCTGAACAAATGCAGACCATCACATATTCAGGCAGATGAGAAATGGACAAAAGTTCATCAAGTTCTATTATCACTGGGTTTTCTAAAGGAGGTGTTGCAGGGACCACATGAATTACCAATCTGAGGTCATTTAAAGATTAGAAAAAATAAAGCCAAGATTCAAAAACACTTTTACTGGCCTGAATTGCAAAAGGATGTTGTTGACTTTTACCTTACATGTCATACATGTCAGGCAATTGGAGAACCTTAAGCAATAACAAAGCCATCACCTTTAATACCCAGCCCTGCATCTGAGGAACCTTTTACAAGGGTCTTAATTGATTGAGTAGGATCCCTACCTAAAACAAAAAGGAGGAATGAGAATTTGTTGACGATAATGGATTAGTGCACAGATTTCCACAGGCCATACCATTACACAATATCACAACTAAAAGGATTACAGAAGTGTTACCCACAGAGATACAATCAGATCAAGGCTCAAATTTTACATCTAAGTTATTCAGGGAAGTTATGGATAGCTTAGGAATAAAACATTTTAAATCCACTGCGTACCATTCTGAATCACAGAGGGTGTTAGAAAGCTGGGCATCAAACTTTACAAACCATGTTAAGGGCTTATAGTCAAGAATATCCAGACAATAGGGATAAAGAATTCTGTTTGGACTTTTTTGCAATTAGGGATGTACCAAATGAATCGACCAAATTCAGTCCATTGGAATTAGTTTTTGTGAATAAGGTGAGAGAACCACGGAAATTTATTCAGGAGAAGTTGGTGAGTCAGAATGCAGAGATCACATATTTAACCTACGTGTCAAAATTAGGGAATGATTAAATAGAGCAGGGGCATTGGCTGGACATTATTTAAAAATAGCATAGCATATGATGAAACAGAAGGTAGACAAAAAAAATCAAAATGTTGTAATTTTGCGAACAGAGATAAAGTGTCAGTGTTACTTCCAGTTATAGGTGAACCTTTAAACACAAGGTTTAGTGGACCTTATCAAATCGAAGGGAGATTATGTGAAGTGAATTATTTGATAAGTACTCCAGATAGAAAGAGATCTCACGCTGTATGTCATGTGAATATACTAAAATGGCATTTTGGTAGGCAAGGTAAGCAACACAAAGTGAAGAACCAGGTCCAGAGGATTCTGAATTGGACACTTCCCTAATTTAGTTGGACAATGAGGAAGTTCTTAAAAATTGGGAAAAAGTACTGTGGTACTTTCCAAAGGGAAATCAAAATGACGTGAAAGAGTTAGTACTATTGCCAAAGGAGATATGTGGGAATAAGCTGAGAAGTTCATATTTCGTTATGCATGATGTAGATATAAGAAATGCTGTTCCAATTCAGCAACATCCTTATAGACTTATCACTCTAAAGTTGTCACAGGCTTAAAAAGAAATTGAACACATTGACCAAGACCACATAATCAAAGTGAGTTGTAGTGACTGGAGCTCACCCATAGTAATGGTGCCAAAACCAGATAGTACCCATTGACTCAGTATAGGCTATTGCAAAGCCAATGCAGTAACAAAGTCTGATTCATAACCGATTCCAAGTTTGGAAGACTGTAATGAGAAGATGGGACAAGCAACTTATATTTCCAAGTTGGACTTACTCAGAGGATTCTAGCAGCGACCTTTATCCGAAAGAATGAAGACAATTTCAGCTTTCATCACACCAAATGGGAGATACCAATTTAATGTCATGACATTTGGTATTAAAAATGTGCCAGCTATAATATCAAAGACTAGCCTGTAAAGTCATTTCTGGATTATCCAATTGTATTGTATAAATCAACGACCTGGTGATATTTAGTCACATGTGGAAGGAATATTTGCAGCATTTATCAGAATTATTCAATCAACTTTGGGAGGCTGGCTTGCTGATAAATCTGGCTAAGAGTGAATTTGCCAAAGCCAAGCTCACATTTCTGGGACATGATATCGGACATGGACTGATGGCCCCACAGAATGTGAAAACACAGGTTATTGAGGAGATTTCCACAACATCAATGAAGAAAGCAGCACTACAATTCCTGGGATTGAATGGATTTTTTTGGAAATTTGGAATTTTAGCAGTCTGGCTGCTCCACTGACTGAGTTATTGAGGACGTGCAGAAAATTTCAGGGATGGCAGACTGTCAGAAGGCGTTGATAGCCTGAAAACTGTGTAAACCACTGCCCCAGTGTTAGCCACCATTCAAGGTGTTTACCGATGTGAGTGATGTGGGTGTCAGTGCTGTACTCCTAAAAGAAGATAATATTAAGAAAGAAGGACCTGTCAGGTATTTTGTCCAGGAAACTGAATATTCATCAATAGGAACATTCCGTGACCGAGAAGGAGACCTTGAGTTTGGTGTTTGAGTTGCGGTATTTCAACATTCATATTGTCAGTAATGTGTCTGAAGCAATTGTATACACTGATCACAACCTGTTAAAGCTTTTGTAGAAATTTAAGTACAAGAATTCAAGACTGTTTAGATGGAGCTTATTGTTGCATTCAGTCAATTTGAAATGTATGCATGTGACTTGACAGGAAAACATAATTGCTGACACGTTGTTATGCCTTGGATGAAGAAGCATTTGATGACAGGAATAAACAGACTGAAATAAAATGTGGCAGTGAATGTTTCCATGCTTAGGGTCAACATAGTATATATGTAGTGTCATGTACAAATAGAATAAGACTGAGGAGTTTCAACTGAAGCCATCTTTACATATTGATTGTTCATTCTTTCAAAGGTGAAGGTGTGACAATGCTGTCACTTTAAGAAGGTTATTCTGTTCTTGGTTTTTTGGAAGAGAGTTCGTAAAGGCAGAGGTGAAAAAGAGTCTAGGGAGTACCAGTTTAACAATGGGAGGAGAAGGGCCAGTTCTCCCAGTTCAGGTATTTTTGAGATTGTTTTTCAGCTGTAGCTGTCACAAGATGTTCTGAGTACCGGAACTGTAGCAGGCTTCAGTGAAGTATCCCCTTGACTTTCTCTGAAACCACTCTCTGGATGTTGTTCCGTCCTGTCTGTAAGCATTTGTATTTGAATTTTTTGCCAAGGGGTGTGTTTATGGGATGTTACTCAGTTCGAACAGTTAATTAGTTAAGTTGTTATTACAGGTTGGCCAGGTTTTACCAATAATTAAGTTACTCCAAATTCAACTTTCTTTTGTTTGTGTTTCAACCGTAGGATTTAAATGAATTTAGTTTTGCTTAAGGCTGATTGACCTGTTGCATCACACCTGGAACGCCCTGTTCACATTCGAAAAGGTTAGGGTCTCGACTACCTGCTGAAAATATTTTGAGGGGATTTGGCCTGGTCCATAACAATACCAATGAATGGCAGGCAGATTTGTTGGGCCAAAGGCATAAGAATCGTACAATTCCTATAGTGCAGAAAGAGGCTATTAGCCCAATTAAGTCTGCACCGACTCTCCAAAGAGAATCCCCACACATGTTCCTGCCTTATCCCCGTACCCCTTCATTTAACCATGGTTCATCCATCCAGCCTACACAACCCTGAATTCTACAGACAATTTGGTACAGCTGATCCACATACATATCTTTGGAATGTGGGAGGAAACTGGAGCACCCAACAGAAATCAACACAGACAGAGGGAGAATGTGCAAACTCCACACTGACAGTCACCTGAGGCTGGAATCACTCCTCAGTCTCCGGCGCTATGAGAAGCAGTGCTAACCAATGAGCCACCGTGCCCTCTTCTCCTGTATCTTATGGTCTCTATTCTTATGGAGTTTAAGTTTTTATTTAATAATTCATCTTCATCTGCTTTTTAGACATTTTTTCAAGCTTTGTTCATTGATGTCTATTTGTATTACTCCCATTGTTCTTTTGCTCACTTCTCATTATCCAATTTATCTTTCTCCTCAATTTCCCTGCTTTTTCTTCAAACACTTGCCTTTTCATATTGCTTTGTCTTTCTCTGTTAAATCTTTTTTCACTTGTAGTTGTAGCTTAGTTAGCTCCAGTTGTGATGCCACAATTTCTAGTTTCTCTTTATCAGTTGGAAATTTTGGATTTCAATTTGAAATTCTGCATCATTCCATAATAGTCCTTGGACTTCCATCTGCAATTTTTTGATGATCTTTCTTAGTTTAGCATTAGCCAAGTTTTAAGTGATCTACTGTTATATATTCCATTTCCACAAAACTCTCAGCAGCATACAAAATCATCTTCAAAATTCACAAAATTACTTTCCTGTGGTGAGATTTACTGATCCGATCAGCCACATATCAGTTATTTTAAAAAGGCACTGTTGTCTTTAAAATCCAATGAATTGAATCCCATGATTGCCATCACTTAAGATTCCAGTGATGATATTCGTGAACATATCTGGTCACAGAGTGAAACTGGCTTAATTGCTGTTCTGTAGTTGTTCTTCAGCAGGTGTCGGTGAGCTGCCTTCTTGAAACACTGCAGCCCCTGTGCAGTAGGCTGACCCAACAATGCCTTCAGTGACAGAAATCCAAGATTTTCATCCAATGGTAGTGAAGGAATGGTAATACATTTCCCAGTCAGGATGGTGATTGGCTTGGAGGGGAACGTGCACGTTCCTATTTGCCTGCTGCCCTACTCCTTCAAGATTGATATGGTCATGGGTTCGGAAGGTGCTGTCTGAGGGTCTTTTTGCAAATTTCTGCACTATATCTTGTCATAAGTACATGCTGCTGGTAATGAGTGCTGGTTCTGTAGAGAATGGATGCTTGTGGATGTGTTGCCAATCAAGTGTGCTGCTTTGCCTTGGATAGTGTAAGGTTTCTTGAATGTTTCTGGAGCTACACCTTTCCAGGCAACTGGGGATATTTCCATCAAACTCCTGACTTGTGACTTGTACATGGTGGACAGGCTGTGGGGAGTCAAGAGGTGAATCACTCAATGCAGTATTGCAAATGTTTTAACTGCTTTTGTAGCAATTTTGTTTATGTGGCAAGTCCAGCTGAATTTCTAGTCAACGGTATCCCCAGTGATGTTAATTCAAGGGTCCTGGGGAGAGATCAGTAATGATAATGCCATTGAATGCGAAGGGACTATGGTTAGATTTTCTCTTATTGAGATAATCAAAGCTTGGCATTTACATGGCACAAGCACTACTTCCCTCTTGTCTGCACTAGCCTAGATATTGTCCAGAGCTTGTTGCGTTTAAATATGGACTGCATCCATTTGTAAGAAGTTGTGAATGGTGCTGAACATTTTGCAATCAGTGGTAAATGTCGCCACTTCCGACTGTATGATGAAGGAAACGTCATTAATGATCATCTGAAATGGTTGGGCCCAGAATACTGTCCCTGAGAAACTCCTGCAGTGAAGTCCTGGAGCTGAGATGATTGAGCTCCAGCAATCACAACCATCCCTCTATGTGCTGTGTATGACTCTAACCGCCAAAGAGTTGATCCTTGCAACTCCAATGTTGCTCGGGCTCCTTGATGCCATCCGCAGTGGAATATGGCCTTGGTGTCAAGCACTGTCACTCTCATCTCACCTCTGGAATGCAGCTGTCTTGTACATGTTTGAACCAGGGCTATAATCATTTTCCAGCAAGTGGTCCATTTTTGATTGGTTATACCATTAAATGTTCCACTCATCACGGACATCACATAATTGCATCTTCGAAAACAAACATATATCCTCCATTAGACAGTGAAATCAAAACAATGTGCAGTATTGCAACTGAAATCTCATCAAAATCCTTTGTCTTTGCAGAAGCTATTCCTTTCATTCACACATTTAACCTTGTTCAATAAAAAGAAAATCCTGCCTTTCTATTTACACATTCACTTCCAGAAACTGACTAATTGTGTCAAAAATATGATTTTTCAAATGTTACGCATTCCTGCAAAAAGGATAAATTTCTTCACACTGTAAGTTGTGAGTTTGTGGAATTCTCTGTCACAGAAAATGGTTGGGGCTACAAAATTCAATGATTCCAGGAAGGAGTTACATACAGTTCTTTGTGTTAAAGGAGCCAAAGGTACCAGGAGAAAGTGGGAACAGGGCACCACCTGGTCATACTTACTGATGGAGCAGCCTCGGAAGGTTCACATGGCTGTCTAATGCTCCTACATTCTATACTTACTTAAATATCAGTATTACAGTTAATTGTCTGTTTGCATTTGAACATACCTGTTCTGAGATCATAACATGAATTTAAAGATAAGTGAAATGCCTCATAAGAAAACAATGAGAGATTAGATTGGTGCAATATGCTTTGTAATATAGTCCAGAAAAAAAAGTTTCACTAATTTCTGGCTGAGATGTTACCCTTTAAGTTGCAATTCATGGGAAAACTACATTAATCATACTATTACTTTTGAAAAGAATTAATTTGTATGTTTAATCCTTCATGGTTGCTTCAAAAGTCAATCCACTCAGTTCTCTTATATCATTTCAATCAATACGGCATTATATTTTTTCTTGTACAGAGACATCAGTTGTCATTTTCTTTAAGAAAAAGCAAAACTTCCTTGGACATGTACATCTTAGCACAGGGCACAGGTGAAATAATACTAATGTTTTAAAACTTGAACAATGGGTTATCAGAAACTGAATTGGTGAAATTATATCAGCAAACATAAATAACTGAATAGTTGGGATATTTCTTTGAGCAAGTTCAGAGTACAATGTCCAGAATCCTGAATACTTGATATTATTGAGATCGGAAGCAAATATAACAATGGACACCCTCATCAATACCAGACTGTGAGATGTGACAACTGGTGTAGATTAAGGGTGCATGATGTGTACACTGAGATTGGCAAATTGCTATGGTAGTTGTGATGATCCCAGCTGATATCTTATTTTAACCAGATAAATCAGAAACCAGTTAGGAGTCTGGTTGATAGATCATAGATTTATTTGGTTGGTTTAATTAGTGTCAATCCATGAAAACAAAAGCACACTGTCCTTTAGATTTTGCTTTATCAACAAAGCAAATGCATTACAAAAAAGCAAAGATAAAATAATATGAACAAAACTATAAACTTCCATAAAAATTCAAAGACTATAAGCACACAGTAAAATGTACAATTCCATTAAACACAAAACACTTTTGTGTAAATTGATAAGAAAGAAATGAGCTTTTAAGTCGTATCCAAAACATAATGCCAGTGCAGTTCCCAATACAGCTTCCATAAATTATTTTACAAAAGCAATTGCACAACGTACTTCCAAGTTAACTATTAACATCAGATACAGTGGTGGTGAGGTGGCGGGGTGGTGAAGCTCGTCAGTAACACAAAACTAGTAACTCAAGCACACACTAAACATTATACATGTAAATCCAATCGGAATGGGTAGCAATGAAGGAAAAATAACTTGAATGGAAACAAATACCTGGTTAATTTATCTGAATAATATAAAGCTTGACATGAGCTCTGTTTACAGGAAACAATCAACAGATCATCCCTCAAATTAGAACTCATGTCAGTATGAAACTGGAGCAACTGCTGGACCCCAGAAATGCAAAAAGAAAATGAACATTATAAACATTAAATGTTCTTGACTTGTTAAGGTACATATTTCTGAGATGCTGCAAACTGTTTTGCAGGAATACTTTGTTGAAAAGGTGGGTTCTCGAGGTTCAAACATTGGGCGGAACATTGGATGAAAAAAAGCACTTCTATTTGCTCCCTGCACTTTAAGAGTCATGTTTAAACTGCAAATATTGCCAATTGATGAAAATCAACAATGCATGAGCAATGTCAATGGTCTGGTAATTCAGTCGCCCAGACCAATTTTCGGAGAAGATGTGTTAAATT
This sequence comes from Stegostoma tigrinum, assembly GCF_030684315.1. Classification (NCBI taxonomy): domain Eukaryota; kingdom Metazoa; phylum Chordata; class Chondrichthyes; order Orectolobiformes; family Stegostomatidae; genus Stegostoma; species Stegostoma tigrinum. The sequence goes on from NC_081369.1 coordinate 2,564,618, forward strand.
TCCTCCATGGTAGAAGTGAAAACCTGAATGTAATTTGAGAATTTGGAATTGAAAGTTACTCTAATTCTGACCGTATAACACTCATGACTTTAGTGGAAGAAAAAGTATTGGGATCATTAATGCCTTTTACAGAAGGAAACGTCCTGTCCTGAGTAGGTCCGACATGAATGTGATTCAAGACCCAGAGTCATGTGATTGACTCTTAATGGCTCTCTGAACTGTCCTTGGAACCCACTCAGTTAAAGTGCAATTAGGTTCGGACAATTAATGCTGGCCCAGCCAATGACGCCCGCATCCAATGAACAAATTAAAACACTGTATTGTAGCCAATTATCACTTGGGCCTATTGAGATTCACAAAAGGAAAAAAAAAGGCGTAACTACTTTTACACAACATGGTTAAAGTGGAATGACACAGGACTGTTAAACTCAGAACTATTGCTTGAGTTATAGTGGGTCAAACAGCCAATTAAAACCAAAAAAATGTCATACAACATGAACAAATTAAAAAGAATAAGTAATGAAAAAGCTGATATATATTTGGCACAGCTAGAACTGTCCTACACTGAAACAAAAGGCAAAAGGAAATCAAAATATCAATATTTTCAGAAAGTAACTAACAGTGAACTGGTGAGGAAAATCTGATGGTATAGGAGTTTTCAGAAAGCTATAGTGGAGAGTTCACGAGAATTATGAGTTTAAACGAAAACAGTTGCTACCTCAAATGGTGCAGCAAGTTTGAAGGCAAAATAGAGTTGGTTCATGAGCCATTAAAAGAAGAAAAAACACCAATGATATCAATATCACTTGATTTTTGTCCGAGTCCCATTAAATTTAGCTGCTGGCTTTCTCCACTACATTTGATGGATTTTTGTGTTCTGGCTTCAATGTTAATTTGGGACCATTCAAATTCAGAGCAGCAGAAGTCAGCTGGCATTTGTCCACACTATGTTCCATCTGTAAAACAACATTGAAAGTAATTCATTCTTGTTTCAAATTTCACTAAAAGTTAAGAATTCTTCAACGTTATCTCAAAACCAAATGATTGCAATTAAGGAATACATATGAACAGAAAGGTACCTCTGCATGCATTGTTCTTTCATCCTGTGGCTTAGGAATTTGAACATCCTTTGAATGGACCCAATTCAAGATCAGCATACATTAATCTGCCTTTAATAAAATTGCGTAGTGTAAACTAACAGTTGTAATTCAGATATGCAAAGTATATTAACCAAAGAAGTTAAATATATTGAAGTACCCGAGTCATTATTTTGGCCAGAATTTAAAGAGCCAGTTGGGTCTCACCCGAACAATACATTTGGTGCTGTGTGCAGGGTCTGAGTAAAATGTGAAAGAAACTGAAGGATACTTTGGCTCTGGAAGCATTCGGTGTCCCGGGATGGTCCTGTAACCATTGGTTCCGTGTGTCAGTGATCGGTTGGCTGCGGCAGGACCACTTGGTTTTGGGAAAGGCATTATATTAGATTCCCTACAGTGTGGAAACAGGCCCTTTGACCCAACGAGTCTACACCGCCTCTTGGAGCATCCCAGCCAGACCCATCCCCCTATAAGCATACACCCCTGACCACTATGGACAATTTAGCATGGCCGATCCACCTAGCCTGTACATCTTTGGACTGCGGGAGGAAACCGGAGCACCTGGAGGAAACCCACTCAGACACGGGGAGAACGTGCAAACTCCGCACAGACAGTTACCCGAGGCTGGGATCGAAACTGGTTCCCTGGTGCTGTGAGGCTGCAGTGCTAGACACTGAGCCACCATGCCGCCTGAAATTTCGGTACAGAATCCCAAGAGATGACTCTGTGCCATGAAGGGCTGACTCGGGGAAATAGGTTTCCCAAAGCAAACCAAGGGCGTCACCCACTTGGGGTGGATCCTGCTGAGCGGCCTCCCTTATGCTGCGCCGGGAGGTGCGAGATTGAAAGGAGGCGAACAGTTCATTTACCGCTGCGCTGGTGAGGGCGGCACAGACTGATCAGGAAAGAACGGATAAAGCCGAGTAGAAGCAGACGAGTATCAGAGATAATGGGAACTGCAGATGCTGGAGAATTCCAAGATAATAAAATGTGAGGCTGGATGAACACAGCAGGCCAAGCAGCATCTCAGGAGCACAAAAGCTGACGTTTCGGGCCTAGACCCTTCATCAGAGAGGGGGATGGGGAGAGGGAACTGGAATAAATAGGGAGAGAGTGGGAGGCGGACCGAAGATGGAGAGTAAAGAAGATAGGTGGAGAGAGTGTAGGTGGGGAGGTAGGGAGGGGATAGGTCAGTCCAGGGAAGACGGACAGCTCAAGGAGGTGGGATGAGGTTAGTAGGTAGATGGGGGTGCGGCTTGGGGTGGGAGGGAGGGATGGGTGAGAGGAAGAACCGGTTAGGGAGGCAGAGACAGGTTGGACTGGTTTTGGGATGCAGTGGGTGGGGGGGAAGAGCTGGGCTGGTTGTGTGGTGCAGTGGGGGGAGGGGACGAACTGGGCTGGTTTAGGGATGCAGTAGGAGAAGGGGAGATTTTGAAACTGGTGAAGTCCACATTGATACCATATGGCTGCAGGGTTCCCAGGCGGAATATGAGTTGCTGTTCCTGCAACCTTCGGGTGGCATCATTGTGGCACTGCAGGAGGCCCATGATGGACATGTCATCTAGAGAATGGGAGGGGGAGTGGAAATGGTTTGCGACTGGGAGGTGCAGTTGTTTGTTGCGGACTGAGCGGAGGTGTTCCGCAAAGCGGTCCCCAAGCCTCCGCTTGGTTTCCCCAATGTAGAGGAAGCCGCACCGGGTACAGTGAATGCAGTATACCACATTGGCAGATATGCAGGTGAACCTCTGCTTAATGTGGAATGTCATCTTGGGGCCTGGGATGGGGGTGAGGGAGGAGGTGTGGGGACAAGTGTAGCATTTCCTGCGGTTGCAGGGGAAGGTGCCGGGTGTGGTGGGGTTGGAGGGCAGTGTGGAGCGAACAAGGGAGTCACGGAGAGAGTGGTCTCTCCGGAAAGCTGACAGGGGAGGGGATGGAAAAATGTCTTGGGTGGTGGGGTCGGATTGTAAATGGCGGAAGTGTCAGAGGATAATGCATTGTATCCGGAGGTTGGTAGGGTGGTGTGTGAGAACGAGGGGGATCCTCTTGGGGCGGTTGTGGCGGGGGCGGGGTGTGAGGGATGTGTTGCGGGAAATACGGGAGACGCGGTCAAGGGCGTTCTCGATCACTGTGGGGGGAAAGTTGCGGTCCTTGAAGAACTTGGACATCTGGGATGTGTGGGAGTGGAATGTCTTATCGTGGGAGCAGATGCGGCAGAGGCGGAGGAATTGGGAATAGGGGATGGAATTTTTGCAGGAGGGTGGGTGGGAGGAGGTGTATTCCAGGTAGCTGTGGTAGTCGGTGGGCTTGAAATGGACATCAGTTACAAGCTGGTTGCCTGAGATGGAGACTGAGAGGTCCAGGAAGGTGAGGGATGTGCTGGAGATGGCCCAGGTGAACTGAAGGTTGGGGTGGAAGGTGTTGGTGAAGTGGATGAACTGTTCGAGCTCCTCTGGGGAGCAAGAGGCGGCGCCGATACAGTCATCAATGTACCGGAGGAAGAGGTGGGGTTTGGGGCCTGTGTAGGTGCGGAAGAGGGACTGTTCCACGTAACCTACAAAGAGGCAGGCATAGTTGGGGCCCATGCAGGTGCCCATGGCCACCCCCTTAGTCTGTAGAAAGTGGGAGGAGTCAAAAGAGAAGTTGTTGAGTGTGAGGACGAGTTCGGCTAGGCGGATGAGAGTGTCGGTGGAGGGGGACTGGTCGGGCCTGCGGGACAGGAAGAAGCGGAGGCGGCCGCCGCATCTGCTCCCACGATAAGACATTCCACTCCTGCACATCCCAGATGTCCAAGTTCTTCAAGGACCGCAACGTTCCCCCCACAGTGATCGAGAACGCCCTTGACGGCGTCTCCCGTATTTCCCGCAACACATCCCTCACACCCCGCCCCCGCCACAACCGCCCCAAGAGGATCCCCCTCGTTCTCACACACCACCCTACCAACCTCCGGATACAACGCATTATCCTCCGACACTTCCGCCATTTACAATCCGACCCCACCACCCAAGACATTTTTCCATCCCCTCCCCTGTCAGCTTTCCGGAGAGACCACTCTCTCCGTGACTCCCTTGTTCGCTCCACACTGCCCTCCAACCCCACCACACCTGGCACCTTCCCCTGCAACCGCAGGAAATGCTACACTTGTCCCCACACCTCCTCCCTCACCCCCATCCCAGGCCCCAAGATGACATTCCACATTAAGCAGAGGTTCACCTGCACATCTGCCAATGTGGTATACTGCATCCACTGTACCCGGTGCGGCTTCCTCTACATTGGGGAAACCAAGCGGAGGCTTGGGGACCGCTTTGCAGAACACCTCCGCTCAGTCCGCAACAAACAACTGCACCTCCCAGTCGCAAACCATTTCCACTCCCCCTCCCATTCTCTAGATGACATGTCCATCATGGGCCTCCTGCAGTGCCACAATGATGCCACCCGAAAGTTGCAGGAAAAGCAACTCATATTCCGCCTGGGAACCCTGCAGCCATATGGTATCAATGTGGACTTCACCAGTTTCAAAATCTCCCCTTCTCCTACTGCATCCCTAAACCAGCCCAGTTCGTCCCCTCCCCCCACTGCACCACACAACCAGCCCAGCTCTTCCCCCCCACCCACTGCATCCCAAAACCAGTCCAACCTGTCTCTGCCTCCCTGACCGGTTCTTCCTCTCACCCATCCCTCCCTCCCACCCCAAGCCGCACCCCCAGCTACCTACTAACCTCATCCCACCTCCTTGACCTGTCCGTCTTCCCTGGACTGACCTATCCCCTCCCTACCTCCCCACCTACACTCTCTCCACCTATCTTCTTTACTCTCCATCTTCGGTCCGCCTCCCCCTCTCTCCCTATTTATTCCAGTTCCCTCTCCCCATCCCCCTCTCTGATGAAGGGTCTAGGCCCGAAACGTCAGCTTTTGTGCTCCTGAGATGCTGCTTGGCCTGCTGTGTTCATCCAGCCTCACATTTTATTATCTTCGAAGCAGACTAGTACCACCTGCAACGAAAGCTAAAAAAAAATACTGGGAATCACAGCGGGTCAGGCAGCATCCATGGAGAGAGAGCAAGTTAACGTTTCGGGTCTAGATGACCCTTCACCAGAGCTGGTGAAGTCCTGGAGGAGGCAGCATTTATACAATGGGGTGTGGGGAGGCAGGAGTGCTGGGGGAGAAACAATGTTGATAGTGCAGATTAAGTGATCGGAATGTGAGAAGGGCAGAACAATGGTCTGTGTAACTGCCGGGCTGGTAAGAACAGACAGTCAAACTGTATAACCTGCAAATTGGCCACATTGCAGCACAAAAAGCGGGTGAGTACGAAAAATCAAACAAACTAGAAAGTGAATCCAGCTGAAGTTCCCTTTTTATTAACTTCACCTGGTCTCCAATTACTGGGACTCATATTCATTCGATTTGGAGTACGAGGGGACTGATGGGGAAGGAGACTCTAATGTTGATAATGTGCCCTTTAGCTCGTTAGTAACTAATACAGCTAAGGGGGCACGGCCAGCAGACGCCCCACAGTATGCTCGCTTTGTTCGGGATTACTCACTGACAGAATTACAGGATTTGGGAAAAAAATATTCCGGCAGAAAGCAGGGCAAGGGGAGATTGGATTAACCGGCTGTGGGACTCGGTAGCGTCAAATGTTTCTCTCAATAATGAGGAGCCTTGTCTAAATACACAGCCACACAGAATGCTCAACATGGAGCACAGGGAACAGGAGCATTAGCTGCTTGGACACGCATAGCAGTGAGAACTAAGTATCCGGATCACTCATGGATTGGGAGCAGGAAGCTGTTCCGTAGCGTAAAACATCATAGCGAAGTGCCCGATTCCAGAGTTAGCTGCACAAACGGGATTGTGCACGATCAATTTCCAGGGATGGGCCTAGAAGCTTTCACAACCCGAATGAGAATCCAGCTCATGCACATTGGATCAAGTCATCTCAGAGGGACGCTGCTGGCAATGTAGGGGCGAGCTCAGGGCAGACCAGTTGGTGAAGTTGTAATGTTGTTTGGACAGTTAGTGGATGCGGAAGTGCGCCAAGCTCATGCAGGAGAGCGGTAACAAGGGAAACCCAGGAAAGGACGGGTTTGCTGTGTTGTGGAAAACTGGCACGGGCAGGCCCGTAATAGACAGAAAATGCATGGTATCACCACCAGTGTTCCCTCTGAAAGAAGAATTGTAAATCCGGTAAGGGACCAAAGGGGGGATCAACCCCGTCCATGGTGTGAGGCACCAATTCTGATTCAGATGCTCCTTTGCAGAGAAAGGAAAAAAAGGGATACATCAGAGTTGCTTCTGTGGCCTCCATGAGGGGAACTGGAGCAGATGTGGAGAGTGAGTAATCCCCTAGACGGGGAAGGCGGTCGGGACAGTGAGATGTGACCAAAAGGGGAATCGACTCAGGAATCGAGACGCCATACATCTGCATAACAATTCATTGGAGAAATGGAAATAAACAGCACATTGTGGCATTGGATCTCCCAGATATTGTAACATTCCCGGAGCAACTGTCATTGGGAACCAATGAATGGTTTGCCGGAATCTACCTACCGAATACTTTCATTTCCTTGATGAGAACTCACAGAATCAGTTTGCTTTCACATGGGAGGGCAGAGAGCACACAGTTTGTAGGTTACACGGGGCTACTTGCACAGTCCAACTCTTTGCCACGGTTTAATGGACAGGATCTGGAGATGCTCCCTCTCTCCAGCGATACATGGCTCTCAGGAAGTAAAAGCCGAAGACACGGCTACTTTGACTCAGCACTTACGGAATAAAGGCTGGGAAATTAATCCTAAGAAAATCCAGAGATCAAGCCGGTGTCTTATTTTGTTGAGAATACAATGGGCCGGGGAGACGGTGTGATTCCTGACAATGTCAGATATAAAATCAGTGAGATGCAAGCCTGGACTGCTAAAGAAATGGCCCAAAGCTTTGTGGCGATGTGGGGTTGTTGAAGAAGGCAAGTCCCTCACTTAACCTAATGACACCTCACCACAGAACTGGTTTCTTACTTGGACTTTGGGACACAGAGCCTAAGGGAGATATTGCCTGGCAGTGGCTCAATGCATGGTGATTAGCTCGTATGTCAAAATACCACAGAGACAAAGGAGCGTAAACCGTCTTGGGGATTATAGTGGTGAGCCATGAAATCGGCTTCATTAAATTCCATACAATTCCCCCATCTTCAGCAGTAGTATGACACCTGCACCGCAAAACAAATATCGCTTGAACTGGGACAGTGGAGTTACCTAATGGCCTTCCCATTGCCGCTCGGTATACACATGATCAATATCACAGAGGCGAGACGGGAGAAATGTACTCGTCAAATAAAAACCAAAAGAACTGCGGATGCTGTAAATCAGGAACAAAAACAACGTTGCTGGAAAAGCTCAGCAGGTCTGGCTGAATCTGTAAAGGAGAAAAACAGAGTTAACATTTCGGGCCCCGTGACCCGGTTCTGCGGAAGAGTCACCAGACCCCGAAACGTTCGATCTGTTTTCTCCTTCACAGGTGCTGCCAGACCTGCAGAGCTTTTCCAGCAACTTTGTTTTTGTTCGTGAAATGTACTCGTCACTATTCTCGGTTGAGCAGAGGCGAGAATAGGTGTATTAACTTCCATGGATATTGAGACTATGGAAGTAGAATTGCGAAAGCTGGGCAAATAACTGACGATGGTATTAAATTAGTCGCTGTGTGGACCAAATCATTAGTCCGTAGAGATTTCGCAAATTGATTTTTGAGCGACAAGGTTTGGAAGTTTGCTAATAGCACCCCCACGTGTGACATTTAAGAAATCGCAGGCTTTCCTTGTCAAGCATCATCAGATTAGTTGTCATTTGGCAACAGTACACCAGCGCTTCTTACAGCAAGAAACTGCCATGACTTGCAATCACCATCAATTGATTCCCAAAGCAAATAAAGTAGGAGCCTTTACTATGTATCATTAAGTGGGTCATATTTAATAGGTGGTCAGCAAAAGTTTCAGCAGTATGCTCACTGTTATGGTATCCAATTGTTTATATTATTGTTCATTGTTTGTTGACCATTTTATGTGCCCGTGTAATGGCCTGTAAACGATACCGCAAGTATAAAGAACTTGTAGCTGTTGAGCAGCATGTCCGTGCTTATACAAGGTTTTGACGATCTGTTTTGAAGATGTCAATGGGTGTTGTGCAGTGTGGGCTTAAAAATGACATCTCCAATAAGGGTTTACAAATAAGGGTTAATTGGGCATGAAAATCAGCAATTGAAGACAAGAGGAAAATGACAGGTTTAGTGTAACAACGGCCTTCTTTGGCTGGGAGGTAACTGCATGACCTTGGCTGGGTGGGAAACAGAATAATGTGCAGATAAAAAGGAGCCATCCGGCAGATTTTTTTTCAACTTGTTTTCAACTGCAGGAAACACGCGATAAGTTCTGTGAAATGGTGCTACAGCATGTAACAGTAGATTCAGAACAGCATTAAAATCGGGAACTATGCCCCAGTCATTGGACTTTCACCGTTGGGTTGGAGTTCTGGAGACGGGCATCATGGAATCTGAGACAGAGTTCCAAGTGCCGTCATCGCCGAAGTCCCCGCCGAGTCCGAAAGGCAGTATGTGAATCACTTTTTAAACGTATATCTGCGATGTTTAACCAAACCATTTAACTTGAATATGTGTCCATAATTTAAAATTTCAACGATTAATTCAGAAACGAATGAAATATTCACCAAATAAATTAGCTATATAATGAGTTCGCTCGTCTCCTTGTAATCATTTCAATCACACTTTAAAATGGCCCCGTTAGATAGAGTTGGCCTAACAACACAGAAGGACTTGATTGCGCTGGGTAGGGTGCAAAGGAGATTCACCAGGATGCTGTCTGGTTGGGAACATTTTAGCTGTGATGTTTCTGGAGAAGCATGGATTGTTTTCTTTCGAGCAGAGAAGGTTGGGGGGAGCCCTGATTGAGGTGTCTATGATTATGAAGGCAGGAACAGGGTGGTTTTTCTTTAAAAAGAAACAGCTGTTCCCTTTAGTTGAAGGGTGAATAACGTGAGGTCACAATGTGCAGAGGGAAATGCAAGAGGTTTAGAACAAAATGGAGGATTTTTTTTCACCCGCGAGGGTGTTGGGTATCAGGAATTCACTGCCTGGGAGGCTAGTGCAGGTGGGAAACCTTTTAAGAAATGTACGTAAACGAGGAAGTAAAATAGCACAACATTCAGGGCTCCGGACAAAGGGCTAGAAAGCGTGATTAGTGTAAATATGTGGGCTGCACATATGGGTTTTTCTGCGCAGTATGACCTGCTGATATTCCTTTCGCAGTCAGCAAGGACTGTAGTTGCTAGTAGCTAGAATCAATAAATGTGGAAGTGGAAAAGCACAGCGGCTCAAACAGCATTGCAGGAGCAGGAAGGTCAACATTTCGGGCCGAAACATTGACTTTCCTGCTCCTCGGATGTTCCCTGACATGCCGTGCTTTTCCAGCTCCACACTTAATGATTGATTTTCCTCTCTATCTCGTTGTCCTTCCTTGACGTATCCGGTTAATGAATTTATCACTGAATGTATCTTCAGAAATGAATTGCAACATTGTGAATTTATACAAATGATGGGGCCTCTCAATAACGAATATTCACGTTTGGCTGTACCCCACCTGACACTATACGCCACACGTTAGGAAGAAGCTGAAGAAAGGAAACCTTTAACCATACAATAGTGACAAATTTCGGGATTGACATAATCAGACAAGATGCATGTATTTTCATAAGAGATCTTGCAGTGGTAGCGGTGAGCGGAAAATTATAACACGGACAGACAACTGCAGTTATAGCAAAATGTAGGCCTAGATACTGTTGGAGTCCGTATCCAGTCACATGACTCACCAGGCTCGGGTGCAATATCGGCTGGACCAATACAAAACTCCATCCTTTAATTTTTTACCCCTGTTCACAAAGCGAAACTTTCTTTCTTCGAGCACATTTTTCTCAGAATTTCAATTCAGCCACAGGGTACAACTCAGGCCCTTTCCAAGAAAACACATGTTTCGGTGGCACGGTGGCTCAGTGGTTGACACTGCTACCTTCCAGGTCCAGGGATCCGTGTTCGAGATGGTGACTGTCTGTGTGGTGTTTGCACATTCTTCCCGGGCCCGAGTGGGTTTTTACCGTTTCCTCCCGCAGTCCAAAGATGTGCAGGTTCGGTGGATTGGTCATTGTCCACAGTGTCCAGGGATCTGCAGGTAAAGGTGGGTTGGCCCGGGAATGCGGGGTGGCGGTATGGTGGGATAACAAGGATAGGGTAGGAGACTCCTCGGAGGGTCGATACACGACACCGGTGGGATTCCATAGTTCGAAGGCATTTGCAATTTAATTAAGGTTTGAAAAATACTAGGACTTATTAAAGTACTAATGCCAATCGTGCATAAACTTAAATGAGTATTTTCCTTGTTCATTGGATCGATGACTATATTATGTAAAAAGTCAAAGTTTTTATTTCCAGTGTTGGACTGGGGTGGACAAAGTCAGAAGTCACACGCCACTAAGTTATAGTCCAACAGGTTTATTCGAAATCACAAGTTTTGGAGTGTTATTCCTTCGTTAGGTGAAGTGCAGCGCTCCGCAAGTTTGTCATTTCAAATAAACCTGTTGGAATGTAACACGTGGCTTCTGACTTAATTCTTGAATGTAGCAGTTTGTCTGATTAAATGAAATTGTTGGCCCGCCGGCTAACGAATGAGAGAAAGTGGGAACTGCAGATGCTGGACAATCTAAGATCTGCTTTCTGAAGCAGGGTCTAGGCCCAAAACGTCAGCCTTCCTGCTCCCCTGATCCTGCTTGGCCTGCTATGTCATTCCAGCTCGACACCTTGTTATCTCAGCTAATGAATGATGTGGATATGCTTAAATTTGCTGATGTTTCGGGCAGCCGTGGTACAAGGTTTCCACTTTCCCTGACGGAGACACCCATTGACATTCATGAAGACGCTGTACTGAATATTTCGCTCAGAAATCCAGCAAATCCAAGACGGCACCATGGGCATGGAACGCATGTGAAGCTGTAGATCAGTGATTGCCTCAGTCTGCTCCTGTTCTTTAGTTCCGAAGTGCATTTAGACGTAAATTGAGATGTGTTTGTTTAAGATGTCCAGTGCAAATAAATAATAGTCCAGAACATTTTGTTTATTCTCTGTTTGGGGGAATTCCTGACAATTAATCTCAAGAGGCAGTGTTTCTTTCTTGAAGCTTTAATACAATGAATGTCTTGTCTTCAGTTTCACTGCATTATCCTGATGCCGTCCTTCCCACTTCCGTGGGAACTGTAGCCATTCAGGCAAGTAAAGAGATTTCAGCAAAGTCCTGAATTCTGCAGTTTAGAGAGAAGTAATGCACTTCCAAGCAATGATATGGATCGACAAACAGCGATCCCCTGCCCTGCTTCTGAAAATCTCCTGTATTCCCTCTGAAACTGCTCACTCGGTTTATCCGCGCCTCGTTGACCACAGCGGATTAAGAAGGCAGCCGAGGCGGTTTTCTCAGGAGTACTTAGGGGTTTCCAAGAAACACTGGCCCAGCCAACAACGTCCACATTCCGTAAAACCAACACAATAAAGTTGTGTTTTCAGTTTCATTTCAAGAGCCAATCCGTTAATGATGTCTGGAAAGAACATAAAGGCCCTGGCAGAGAAAAAAATTGTCACGGGCTATAAATGCATTAGGTTGCTCCTAACATTGTTAAATAAAACACGGACAAAAACTGACGTTGCTGTAAAAGCTCATCAGGTGTAGCAGCATCTGTGATGGAAAGATCAGAATTAACTTTTCGAGTCCGGTGACCCTTTTTCCAGTAACTGACACTTATCTAAAGTGTCAGACAGATGTTTGTCTGCAACTGTCCAGAAAGGCCATGGTAAAGCATTTGTGTAGTCCTGAAGCTGAGATCTTCAACAATTGACCTGATTTTATCAGTTCTCAAATTCGAGAAATGCGGCATTTTGAGCTGATCATCTGGTGGTCGTATTAAACACCTTTTTGTGTGTAGAGCAAACAGCTGCAGCTATTGTGCTGTTTATCATTACAAAATATAAATAACTGAAAGCTAAAACTGATCAAAACCGAGCGAGTGAAATAAAAGTGCTTGCAACTTTTTAATAGAAGTGTGAAACCTGCAGTAGAGCAAAGTTGTCTTTCGTCACCTGAGGTGAACTCTAGAATGTTTCCACTTGCTTGTCGGCTCGGCTGATTGGGACGCATTGCACAATAAACCGACATGTCGCTGGCTCATCGCCTGCTCTCTGAGTCAGGAGGACCAACATGTCCGTTCAGTGCTTTTGCTAATACGCTGTGCATAAAAAAAAACAAAACGCATTTCTGTTTTGAAGTGACTTCATGTCAGACTATGAGGTGTGTGTATATTTTCAGTGAATTAACTGAAATACGTTCAACAGCCATTTCAATGTAGCATCTACCTTCGAAGCATCATCGTGTGTTTCTCACCTCAGACTCTAACGTTGGAAACGCAGGGCAGTATCCAGTGCAAGGCTGACCGAATAAATTGACATCAAAGTTTCCAGGAAAATAGCATCTTATGAAGAGGTGTGAACTTTGTTTATTCTTTTACGGATAAACTAAAGTTAATTGTCATTTCAGACGAGGCATCAACTTTGAACCCCTGCAGTTTGGAAAGAGCCCATTCAGTCCGTCGAGTACGTACTGATCGTCTGAACAACTTCTCACCCAATGGCCCAGCTGAAAATTCACCAAATTACATCAAATCTTGAATAAGGTCTGGTACAGTCCAAACCGTATTTACATTGCGCCTGCCTTTGAATCATATCCTTATAGTGCGGTGAGAGGCCTTTTACCTATCGAGTCCGCACCGACCATTCAACAGGCATCCCACCCAATCCCCGGAACCTTACATTTATCATGACTCACCCACCTATCTTGTAGACAACAGACAATTTGCATCACCAATCCACCGAACCTGCGCAGCTTTGGCTTGTGGGAGGAAACCGGAGCATCCGGAGGAAACCCAGGCAGACACGGGAGAATGTGCAAACTGCACACAGACAGTCGCCCGAGGGTAGAATCTATCCTGGGTCCCTGGTGCTCTGAGTCAACAGTTTGCCACATGCCGCCCAATCAGTAACTTGCGATGGGATCAGGAAATAAATTAGTAGAATTATTCAATGGGATTAGGAGAGAAGTAATCCAAAATGCAACTGAGATCGTAAATATAAACAAAGAGAGCAAAACAAAATTCCGGTGTTTAGTCGACGGTCTTCACTGGGATTACTTTGTGCACAAGCACATTCTGTTGTTTACACATCAGTATTTCTATGATGGGAGGCTCGAGTGAAGTTTTGACTCAGCAAGTTGTCAATTTCTGCCAGATGCACTGCCGAAATTCACCAAAGATCCTCAGATATTACGGTCCAAATCCAGGACCACGTCTGTCTGGAAGGAAAAGGGCAGCAGGTACATGGGAACACATTCACATCCAAGTTCCCCTACAAATCACTCACCATCCTGACCTGGAAATATATTGTGTTCCTTCACTGCTGTTGGGTCAAAATCCTGGAATTCCCTTGCTAACCTTTGAAGAGCAGGTGTGCATGCTGGAATGGATAGAGATAGAGGAAGCTGATGTGCTGAAAATTTTGTCAAACATTAAGATTGACAAGTCGCCAGGTCCGGACCAGATTTGTCCTCGGCTGCTTTGGGAAGCGAGAAATGAAATTGCTTCACCACTTGCGAAGATCTTTGCATCCTCGCTCTCCACTGGAGTCGTACCTGAGGACTGGAGAGAGGCAAATGTAATTCCTCTCTTCAAGAAAGGAAATAGGGAAATCCCCGACAATTACAGACCAGTAAGTCTCACGTCTGTCGTCTGCAAGGTGTGAGAAAGGATTCTGAGGGATAGGATTTATGGCCATATGGAAGAGCATGGCTTGATCGAATACAGTCAACACGGCTTTGTGAGGGGTAGGTCATGCCTCACAAACCTTATCGAGTTTTTTGAGGATGTGACTAGAAAAGTTGATGAGGGTCGAGCTGTGGATGTGGTGTATATGGACTTTAGTAAGGCATTTGATAAGGTTCCCCATGGTAGGCTCATTCAGAAGGTCAGGTAGAATGGGATACAGGGGAACTTAGCTGCTTGGATACAGAATTGGCTGGCCAACAGAAGACAGTGAGTGGTAGTAGAAGGAAAATATTCTGCCTGGAAGTCAGTGGTGAGTAGGGTTCCACAGGGCTCTATCCTTGGGCCTCTACTGCTTGTAATTTTTATTAATGACTTGGATGAGAGGATTGAAGGATGGGTCAGCAAGTTTGCAGACGACACAAAGGTCGGAGGTGTTGTTGACAGTATAGAGGGCTGTTGTAGGCTGCAGTGGGACATTGACAGGATGCAGAGATGGGCTGAGAGGTGGCAGATGGAGTTCAACCTGGATAAATGCGAGGTGATGCATTTGGGAAAGTCGAATTTGAAAGCTGAGTACAGGATTAAGGATAGGATTCTTGGCAGTGTGGAGGAACAGAGGGATCTTGGTGTGCAATACATAGATCCCTCAAAATGGCCACCCAAGTGGACAGGGTTATGAAAGCATATGGTGTTTTGGCTTTCATTAACAGGGGGATTGAGTTTAAGAGTCATGAGATCTTGTTGCAGCTCTATAAAACTTTGGTTAGACCGCACTTGGAATACTGCGTCCAGTTCTGGTTGCCATATTATAGGAAAGATGTGGATGCTTTGGAGAGGGTTCAGAGAAGGTTTACCAGGATGCTGCCTGGACTGGAGGGCTTATCTTATGAAGAGAGGTTGACTGAGCTCAGTCTCTTTTCATTGGAGAAAAGGAGGAGGAGAGGGGACCTAATTGAGGTATACAAGATAATGAGAGGCATAGATAGAGTTGATAGCCAGAGACTATTTCCCAGGGCATAAATGGCTAGCACGAGGGGTCATAGTTTTAAGCTGGTTGGTGGAAAATATAGAGGGGATGTCAGAGGCTGGTTCTTTACACAGAGAGTTGTGAGAGCATGGAATGCGTTGCCAGCAGCAGTTGTGGAAGCAAGGTCATTGGGGTCATTTAAGAGACTGCTGAACATGCATATGGTCACAGAAATGTGAGGGTGCATACATGAGGATCAATGGTCGGCACAACATTGTGGGCTGAAGGGCCTGTTTTGTGCTGTACTGTTCTATGTTCTATGTTCTAATGACATTGTGGGTCAACCCACAGCAGGTGGACCACATCTGGTCGAGAAGACAAATCACTGCATCCTTCTCAAGGGCAAGGAATGCTGGTCAGTCAGCTGAACTCAGCCAATTGTGGCCTCACGGGAGGCTGATGAGCAAGGTGAGGGCCCATGGTGTTCGAGGTGAGCTACTGGCTTGGATGGAGGATTGGCTGTCTGACAGAAGGCAGAGAGTTGGGATAAAAAGCTCTTTTTCAGAATGGGAACCAGTGACGAGCGGTGTCCCGCAGTGTTCAGTGTTGGGGCCGCAGCTGTTCACTTTATATATTAATGATCTGGATGAAAGGACTGAAGGCATTCTGGAGAATTTTGCCAATGATACGAAGAAGTTGGACAGGCAGGTGTCCTGAGGAGGTGGGGAAGCTGCAGAAAGATTTAGACAGTTTAGGAGAGTGGTCCAGGAAATGGCTGATGAAATTCAGCATGGGCAAATGTGAGGTTTTGCACTTTGGAAAAATGAATACAGGCCTGGACTATTTTCTAAAGGGTGAGAAAATTCGTAAAACAGAAGTACAAAGGGATCTGGGAGTGTTGGTCCAGGATTCTCTAAGGGTTAACTTGCAGATAGAGTCTGTGAGTAAGAAAGTGAATGTAACATTGTCATTTATCTCAAGAGGGTTGGAATATAAAAGCAGTGATGCGCTGCTGAGAATTTATAATGCTCTAGTTGGGCCCCATTTAGAATACTGTGTCCAATTTTGGGCCCCACACCTCAGGAAGGACACACTAGCCCTGGAGCGTGTCCAGCGGAGATTCATGCGGATGATCCCTGGAATGGTAGGTTTAATGTTTGATGAACGGCTAAGGATCCTGGGGTTATATTCATTAGAGTTTAGAAGGTTGAGGGGAGATCTAATAGAAACTTACAAGATAATGTATGGCTTAGAAGGGGTGGATGCTGGGAAGTTGTTTCCATTGGGCGGGGAGGCTAGGACCCGTGGGCACAGCCTTAAAATTAGAGGGGGTAAATTTAAAATGGAAATGAGATGACATTTCTTCAGCCAGAGAGTGGTGGGCTTGTGGAATTCATTGCCATGGAGTGCAGTGGAGGCCGGGACAATGGATGCCTTCAAGGCAGAGATTGACAAATTCTTGATCTCAGAAGGAATCTAGGGCTCTGGGGAGAGTGCAGGGAAGTGGAGTTGAAATGCCCATCAGCCACGATTTAAATAGCGGAGTGGACTTGATGGGACGAATGGCCTTACTTCCACGCCTATATCTTATGGTCTTATGGTCTTATGACCTTGTTGTCAAGAGAAGTCACCTCTCCCTCATGCTTGGTTATTTTCTTTTTCCCAGAGAGTCAAGGAGCATGGAAATAAATCCTAGATAACAAAGTGTGGAGCTGGATAAACACAGCAGGCCAACCAGCATCTCAGGAGCACAAAAGCTGATGTTTTAGGCCTAGACCTTCATCAGAGAGGGGGATGGAGAGAGGGAACTGGAATAAATAGGGAGAGAGGGGGAGGCGGACCGAAGATGGAGAGAAAACAAGATAGGTAGAGAGGAGAGTATAGGTGGGGAGGTAGGGAGGGGATAGGTCAGTCCAGGGAAGATGGACAGGTCAAGGAGGCGGGATGAGGTAGTAGGTAGAAAATGGAGGTGCGGCTTGAGGTGGGAGGAAAGTATGGGTGAGAGGAAGAATAGGTTAGGGAAGCAGAGACAGGCTGGGCTGGTTTTGGGATGCACTGGGGAAGGGGAGATTTTGAAGCTTGTGAAGTCCACATTGATACCATTGGGCTGTAGGGTTCCTAAGCGGAATATGAGTTGTTTTTCCTGCAACCTTCAGGTGGCATCATTGTGGCACTGCAGGAGGCCCATGATGGACACGTCGTCTGAGGAATGGGAGGGGGAGTTGAAATGGTTTGCGACTGGGAGGTGCAGTTGTTTGTTGCAAACTGAGCGGAGGTGTTCTGCAAAGCGGTCCCCAAGCCTCCGCTTGGTTTCCCCAATGTAGAGGAAGCCACACCGGGTGCAATGGATACAATATACCACATTGGCAGATGTGCAGGTGAACATCTGTTTGATATGGAAGGTCATCGTGGGGCCAGGGATGGGGGTGATGGAGGAGGTGTGGGGGCAAGTGTAGCACTTCCTGCGGTTGAAGAGGAAGGTGCCAGGTGTGGTGGGGTTGGAGGGGAGTGTAGAGTGGACAAGGGAGTCACGGAGAGAGTGGTCTCTCCGGAAGGCAGACAAGGGTGGGGGTGGAAAAATGCCTTGGGTGGTGTGGTCGGATTGTAGATGGCAGAAGTGTCGGAGAATGATATATTGTACCCGGAGCTTGGTGGGGTGGTATGTGAGGATGACTGGATCCTCTGGAGGCGGTTGTGGCTGGGGCGGGGTGTGAGGGATGTGTTGCGGGAAATATGGGAGACCTGGGCAAGGGCGTTCTCGACCACTGCGGAGGGGAGAGTTGCGGTCCTGGAAGAACGTGGACATCTGAGATGAGAGTCGAGTGGAATGCCTCATCCTGGGAGCTGATGCGGAGGAATTGGGCATCGGGGATGGAATTTTTGCAGGAGGGTGGGTGGGAGGAGGTGTATTCTAGGTAGCTGTGGGAGTCAGTGGGCTTGAAATGGACATCAGTTTCTAGCTGGTTACCTGTGATGGAGGCTGATAGGTCCAGGAAGGTGAGGGATGTGTTGGAGATGGCCCAGGTGAACTTGAGGTTGGTGTGGAAGGTGTTGGTGAAGTGTTGAACTGTTTGAGCTCCTCTGGGGAGCAAGAGGCGGCGCCGATACAGTCATCAATGTAATGGAGGAAGATGTGGGGTTTGGGGCCTGTGTAGGTGCGGAAGAGAGACTGTTCCACATAACCTACAAAGAGGCAGGCATATCCTTCAGTCCAAAATGTCCACTCTGACCATTTTTCCAAAAAACTTCCACTCTGAACAATTTTCCCAAACTAATCCAATTTGCTTGCATTGTACATGCAATCATCACTTCCTGTGGCAGTTCATTCCAGACATGACCCAGACTCTGTGTGAAAACATATCCTCATATCCCTGTTAAATCTTTCTCCTCTCACCTTAAAACTGGGACCCCAAGTTTTGAACTCCTTGGCCTTAGGGAAAAGACCTTTGCTATTTGCCTTATTTATGCCCCTCATGATTTTATAAACATCTCTCATGTCCACCCCTCAGACTCCTACGCTCCAGTGAAGAAAGTTCCAGCCAATCCAGCCTCTCTTCATAACTCCAACACTCCAGTCCCAGTAACATGTTTTTAATTCTTTTCTACACCCCGTCTAATTTAATAACATAATAGATCATAGAATCCCAACAGTGAGGAAACAGGCCCTTCAGCCCTACAAGTCCACACCAACACTCAGTGCACTCACCCAAAACCATCTCCCTATAACCCAACAAATCTACACATCCCTGAACACTATGGGAAATTTAGCATGGCTAATCCACCTCCCCTGCACATCTATGGACTGTGGGAGGAAACCAGAGCACCCAGAGAAAATCCACGCAGACACAGGAAGAATGCACAATCTCCACACAGTCGCCCAAAGGTTGAATTGAACCCAGGTCCCTGGTGCTGTGAGGCAACAGCGCTAACCACTGAGTCACATCCTTCTAGAACTGTCACCAGTAATCAAAAAGTGGTCTCACCAAAGTCCTGTATAACCTGATCCCAGTCTTTAATGAATCAAGAGCTGAGTAGAAATTGAATTAAGCATCATTGAGCTGGCTATTGATGGACCAGTGCGAGCACTATGGGTTTCAGCCATCTTTTTAGAGATGAATGAGATGATCCTGATAGGACTGCAATTGGGTGAGTTCATTCTGAGGGCCTTCCTCAGAGAAAAATATAATCCTCCTCCCTGTCCAAAATGGCCACAACAAATTTATAAACAGTATCCCCTAGATCAGGACTCACCCTCACTCATTGAGGCACAAAGCACAGACAATGCTGGAGAGAGAATCAGAATGAACACTTTGAATGTGGTTTGGTAACTTCAGTCATATCAGATTTGAAATGGTAACTGTTTTTGTGGAGGTGTTGGTGTTGAACTGAGGAGAACAAAGTCAAAAACCACCTGACACCAAGATATAGTCTAACAGGTTGATTTGAATCATGCGATTTCGGAGCAACGCTCCTTTGTCAGGTGCAGTGAGAGACCACACATAGGCAAAGTTTATAGGCAGAGAAATCAAAGGATCATACAGCTGGAGTGAGTGGAATGAACAAACTTAAAGTGGATGATGGGAGCTCCGTTAGAAGGGTGAAGCGAGTGTTGATTAATTAAGACACACATTACAGAATCTGTTTGAAGTTGTTGCCCCAAGATAATTAAAGGTTTTATCGGTGTCTGTCTCACTACACTCAGGTAGAGATACAAAAGGTGGTGTCTTGCAAGTTGCTGTTCGAACATTCAACAATTTGAGAACTGGATAGAAAATGAGAGACAGAGCAGCCAGTCCAGAAGCTTCCAAAATCACTCTGCACCTCTTTGACCTTCTTGAACTGCTGCAGACCCTATGGTGACGTTTTTCCCAGATTGCTATTTGGTAAGGAGTTACAGGGTTTTCATCCAGTGGTGATAAGGCAATGCTCATATCTGTCAGTTACAATCATTTTGCCTTTATATCTCACTTCTAAAAGTGTAGAAACATAGAAAATAGGAACAGTTGTAGGCCATTGTAGCTTTTGATCCTGCTCTGCTAGTCATGGCTGAGCATCCTACTCAGTGGCTTGTTCCCACTTTAACCCTCAGAACTATATTTATTTTCTTCTTGGAAACATTCAGTGTTTTGGCCTGAATTGCTTTCCGAGACAGCAAATTCCACAAGCTCACCAGTCTGTGAGTAAAAAATGTTTTCCTCATCTCAGTCCTAAATGGCCTAGCCCTTGTCCTTAAACTGTTACCCCTGGTTCTGGATTGCCCAGCCATTGAGAACACTCTTCCTGCATTTACGTTGGTCATCCTGTTAGAGTTTTATTGGTTTCTGTGAGATCTTCTCTCATTCTTCAAAACACCAGTGAATTTCATTTTAACCTATCCGTTCTGTTCATATATGTCAGCCCTGCCATCCCAGGAAGCAACCTGGTAAATCTTTGTTGTACTCCCTCCATAACCAGAACATCTGTTGTCAGATAAGGATTCCGAAACTACCCACAATAATCCAGTTGTGATCTCAGCAAGACCCAGTGCAATTTCAGCAAGGCATCCCTGCTCCTGTACTCAAATCCTATTGCTATGAAGGCCAGCATCCCATGTGCCTCTTCACTTCCGGCTGCACCTGCATGCTTACTTTCAAAACCGGTTTCATTGCTTCGTCCACCTTTCCCAACATACTCCCATTCAGATAATTATCGGTTGTTCTGTTTTTGCATTCAAACTGGATAGCCTCCTATTTATCAACATTATCCTTCATCTACTTTGCATTTTTGCCCACTCACTCAACTCCAAATCACATTGAAATGCATTCGCTTCTGCCTCACAGCTCACTGTCCCACCCAGCTTCATACCATAAGATCATAAGACCATAAGACAAAGGAGTGGAAGTAAGGCCACTTGGCCCATCGAGCCCACTACACCATTTAAATCATGGCTGATGGACATTTCAACTCCACTTCCCTGCGCTCTCCCCGTAGCCCTTAATTTCTTGTGAGATCAAGAATTTATCAATCTCTGCCTTGATGACATTTAATGTCTTGGCCTCCACTGCGGTCTGTGGCAATGAATTCCACAGGCCCACCACTCTCTGGCTGAAGAAAAGTCTCCTCATTTCCATTTTAAATTTACCCGCTCTAATTCTAAGGCTGTGCCCACGGGTCCTAGTCTCCCCGCCTAGCGGAAACAACTTCCCAGCATCCACCATTTCTAAGCCATACATTATCTTGTAAGTTTCTATCAGATCTCGCCTCAACCTTCTAAACTCTAATGAGTACAATCCCAGGATCCTCAGCCATTCATTGTATGTTAAACCTACCAGTGTGGAGATATGGCATTTAAGTTTCCTCATCTAAATCCTTAATAGATATTATGAATAAATGGGGTCCAAGCACTGATCCCTGCAGTACCATTCTGGTCACTGGCTGCCAATCAAAAATGACCTGTTTGTTTTTGCCGTTGTTTCCTGTCTGCAAGCCCGTTCTGAAACTGGGACAATACATAGCGCCAATCCCATGTGCTTTAATTCTACACACTAATTCTTCTGCAGGGTATTTTGAATGCTTTGTCAAAACCCAAGTAAACTATATCTATTGCATCCTTACCAACTCTAAATGTTGCATTCTTGAAACATTCCAGCCAATTTGACCAGCATGATTTCCCTTTCATAAATCCATGCTAACTGATTCTGTCCAATCCTGTCAATATTTTCTGGTTTAAGCTAACTAGTGTAAAATTCAATGTTTTCTCTCTACCTCCTTTTCTCAAAAGGTAGGGTTACCTTAGTAACCTTCAAACATAGGAATTGTTCCAGAATCTCTCGAATCTATAAAAATGACGATCAATTTTCTCTATTTAGATTCAAGCCCAGAGTTTCAGAATACATCCATTATCTCATGGGCTGCTTTGTTAAGTATGCTGAGGTGCAGATTAACTGGTGCTGGGATTTGTTGGCCTTTAATCCCATCAATTTTCCCAACATCCCCCTGTTAAAACGGATTTCCTTCAGATGCTCCCTTTTATGTCTTACCCAGCATTTTACGCATATTATTTGTGTCATCTGTTATGATGACAGTACCAAAATGTAGTTAATTGGTCAGCCACCTCTTTATTTCACATTATAACTTCTTCTGTTTCTCATTGTAGGTGATTTGTTTTCCTTACTCCTTTTTTACCCCATTCCTTATACATTTCAGGAGCTTTTGCAATTAGTTTATATGTTCCCTGCAAGCTTACCCTGATACCCTGTTTTCCCTTCAACCAGTTGTTTGGTCCTCTTTTGCTGAAATGCTCCCATTTTTCAGGTCTGCTACTCATTTTTGCCAATTTGTTCGTCCCTTCAATGGAAACAGCATATCCCTAATATCCCTTGTGAGCCATGGCAGGGCCAGCTTTCTCATTTTATTTTGTGCAAGACAAGAATGAACAACAGTTGCAGTTCTTTCAGGTGCTCTCTAAATGTTTGTCTTCCCTTTAAGTCAATGTTTCCCAAGTTATTGTAACCTGCCTGCACCTCATACCATCATAATTTCCTCTATATAGGTTTGGCCCCCAGACTCAGTATCGACTCTGTCACTCTCCATCTTAATAAAGATTTCTATCACTGAGTTCTTCATTCTTCCACAAGAGGCCTCTTACAGTTAGGTTGCCAATTACCCCCATCTCATTTCACAATTAAAATGTTAAAGTTAAATTTTCCACAGTCCCAGAAGACCATAGGACTGCTGTCTCACTTCAGAGAGAGATAGAGAGAGAGAGAGAGAGAGAGAGAGAGAGAGAAATAGAGAGAGAGAGAGAGAGAGAGAGAGGACTAATGGTGCTTTAACCTGTGGGCCACCATGCAGCAGACAGTGGCCAAGGCTAAGAATGTGGGACCTTCACAGTGACTTCAGATGGTACAGGAATTGAGCATGTGCTGTTCGTGTCACTGCATCACAAACCAGTCATCCTGCCAACTGAACTAACCCATTCTCAGCCATTACAGAACATGCAGTCAAGTTTGGCCTGTCCTCCATTTGGTTCCCCAATGTTTCAATCCAGAAAATGCCCCATATACACTCCAGGAATTTCTTCTTTACGATCTTTTTACTGATT
This sequence comes from Stegostoma tigrinum, assembly GCF_030684315.1. Classification (NCBI taxonomy): domain Eukaryota; kingdom Metazoa; phylum Chordata; class Chondrichthyes; order Orectolobiformes; family Stegostomatidae; genus Stegostoma; species Stegostoma tigrinum. The sequence goes on from NC_081369.1 coordinate 2,587,679, forward strand.
TGATTTTCTCAATCTATGTTCAGATGGAACTCATCCAGAATAATCATCAGACCACAGGATAAAGGAGCAGAATTAGGCTGTTCACCCCATTGAGTCTGCTTCACTATTTGATCATGACGGATATATTTCTCAACTCCATTCGACTACCTTCTCCTGTAACTGTTGATCCCCTCACCATTCAAGAAACTATCTACCTCTGTCATAAATGACTTGGCCTCCACAACACTCGATAACAATGAATTCCACAGAATCAACAACCTCTGGCTGAATAAATTCCTCCTCATCGCAGTTCCAAAGGGTCATCCCTTCATTCTGAGGCTGTGCACTCAGTTTCTAGTCTCTCTTACTGGGTGAAACATCTTTTCAATGTCACATTGAGACAGATAGCACAGAAACAGACCCTTCGGCCCAACCAGTCCATGCCGAACACTTTACAAAATTAAAGTAGCTCCACCTGCCTGCACGTAGCTCAGATCTGTCCAAATATTTCTTATGCATCTATTATCCAAATGTCTTTTGAATATTGTAACTGTACACACAATCACCATTTCCTCTGCAAATTCATTTGACACACAAACCATTCTCTGTGGCTTAGGAAAAAAGGGTCCCTCAGGTCGTTCTGAAATCTTTCTACTCTCTCCATTAAAGATATGCCCCCTAGTCTTGAAATCCCCAAACTATTGAAAAATCCTGCTGTCCACCTTATCTGTACCTCGCAAGGGCAGGACTTACATAATTAATGTTAAGGCCTGGGTAGTATTGTCCCTGGGTACCTTTGTATCTAAGATGGTGCTATGATTGCTGACTTGTAAACATTTCCTGTACTCACGCATTTCATAAGGTTCCACATGATAGGCTCATTCAGAAAGTAAAGAGGCATGGGATTCAGGGAAATTTGGCTATCTGGATACAAAACTGGCTCTCCAATAGAAACAGAGGATGGTAGTAGATGGAAGGTGTTCCGCCTGGAACCCTGTGACCAGTGCTGTTCCGGAGGATCTGTTGTGACCTCTGCTCTTTGTTATCTTTATAAATGACTTGGATGTGGAAGTGGAAGGGTGGGTTAGTAAGTTTGCTGATGACACAGAAGTTGGTGGAGTTGTGGACAGCGTAGAAGGCTGTTGTAGGTTGCAACAGGATGCAGAGCTGGGCAAAGAAGTGGCAGATAGAATTCAATCCAGAAAAGTGTGAAGTGGTTCATTTTGGAGGGTTGAATTTGAATGCAGAATACAGGGATAATGGCAGGATTCTTGGCAGTGTGGAGAAACAGAGGGATATTGGGGTCTACATCCATAGATCCCTCAACGTTGCTATCCAGATTGATAGTTTGTAAAGAAGGCATATGGTATGTTGGCTTTCATCAGCAGGGCAATTGAGTTTAAGAGCCGTGAGGTTATGTTGCAGTTCTCTAAAACCCTGGTTCGATCACACTAGGAATATTGAGCTCAGTTTTGCTCAACTTATTGTAGGAAAGATGTGGAAGCTTTAGAGAGGGTGCAGAGGAGATTTACTATGATGCTGCCTGGACTGGAGGGCAGGTCGTATGAGGGAATGTTGAGGGAGCTCGGGATTTTTTTCATTGGAGCGAAGAAGGATGAATGGTGACTTGATAGAGGTGTATGAGAATATGAGAAGCATCGACAGAGTGGATAGTTAGAAACTTTTTCCCTGGGGCGAAATGACTGTTACGAGGGGACATAATTTTAATATGATTGGAGGAAGGTATAGGGGAGATGTCAGAGGTAAGATCTTGACACAGAGATTGGTGGGTAGGATGCGCTGCCAGCAGTGGTAGTGGAGTCAGGTACTTTAGAGACTTTTAAGCAACTCTTGGATAGGCACATGGAGGATAGTAAAATGTAGGGTATGCAGGGTAGGTTGATCTCGGTAGGAGAATGGATTGGCAGACCATTGTGGGCCAAAGGGCCTGTACTGTGCTGTACTGTTCTATGTTGTATGTTCTGTGATCCATGTTCAAGTCAGGCACTGAATTGTAGGTGTGAGGCCTTGTTCAGAATCTGTTTTCAACTTCTAACCTGAAATCAGGCTGATTTCATTCGGAAAGCAGGAATTTCTAAAATGACAGCCTGACTGACTGTAACTACAAATTGTATGTTTTTGTATGAAACAGAATGGACAGCAAATAGCCAAACATTTTGGATGAAATGATTCACCACATGGGTTTAAATGTGTGTGTGTGTGTGTGAGTTAGAGAGAGAGTGAGCGAGACAGACAATGATAATGATGGCAAGATATGACAGAGTAAAGAAGATATTAAAGATATAGAACAGTGGGGTGGGGTAACCTGGAGCGCAATATGATCACTGTTGAGGGTGTCTTTATCGCGACAGAACTTGGCTATCAATCGCTGCTTGGTGATTCTGCGTCATTGTGCATCCTGAAGTCTGCCTAGGGCAATACTTCAAACAACAGACAGCTATGTGGAGATAACAAATTGGCTCCATTTTTTGGGGGTGGTTGAGAGTAACAAATACGTCAGAGCTAAGCATAGCAGGTGGGTGAGGAGTTATGGAGAAATGTCGATGAGGAGCAGTGACAGGAGGTAGATAGATGAAGGGGGAAGATGGTTTAGATGGTGTCAGGTGTCTACGTCTGTGGTTGGAGTGTTAGATTTCTATATGTAGTGTTTAGTTCCTTTGAGTGAGGTTCAGTTTCCTACAGCGGTCAAAGTTAAACAAATCTGATAAAATAGTGCTGTCCTTTAGAGTGGGATTGGGAATGCATCTGTTAAACAAGAGTCAAACTTTTCATTAGACAGCAGATACTGTAAATTTTATTCTGATAGTTTGGTTTCCCTCATGACACACAGAAACATATAATGTAGGAGCAGGAGTAGGCCATTCGGCTGTTTGAACCCAGTCGATTCTATACAATTCTGGCTGATCATCTCATTCAGTCTCCAGTTCCTGCTTACTCCTCATATCCAATGATCCATCAAGAATGATATTTGCAGGTTTCTTGAAGGTCTTCAATGTTTTAGTTTCAACAGTTTACATGTAAATAGCAAGTAACAAGTAAATAACACACAGACATAATGCTCAAGAGCCTCAGCACGTTTGGCAGCACCTATACAAACACAAAAAAAAAATAGAATCAACATTTCCCAACCAGTATGACCCTTCTTCAGAGCTGCTAAGTTAGCCGGAACCCTCTGAAGGTGCCGACTGTAATTCAGAGTGTGATCTGTTTTAGTGAGCTCCAGGCACCAGGTGACTTCCCACCAGAAAAGAAAACTTCCTAGACACTTAACACAATGTTAGCAGGTCACGACTTCCAGACATCCCAGTTGCACTCAGTCTCCAAGTACCGAGAGACGGGAAAAACTCAGCTTCATGCAAATTCCCAATGATTGTCCCTCTACTGGTGAATGAATACACGGAACTTGTGCTTGTTTGCATGATGCTTTTTTCCTGTTTCTTTTTTCATTACAATATATTTCATTGAGTCTCAAACTGGACAATGAACAAGGGTGAATCTGGTGTGAGAAATATTTCTTTGATACCAGAGCAAATTGTTTCTTCGAATATTTTCCACAAAATGAAAATTTCTTCTTTACTGAAAGCTACTTTACGCAATTCTAAATAGTTAACAAATACACCACATGTTGACATGCACACCTCAGTTAAAATCAGTCCATCTAGGCAAGCTGCTCTCTGTGGTAACTGACAGCAGGTTTTTGCTGACAAAATGTGCAACATGGAGCCACCTACATGTCGGTTTATTGTGTAAAATATGCCATTTAACTGAGATTACAGGCAAGTGGAAATATTGTAGAACTGTGCTTGATACATGAAATGCAAGGTGGAGTTGATATTTTCACTGAACTGTTAATCCAGGTGCCCAGGTAATTTTCTGCGGACCTGGGTTCGAATCCCATGATGGTATTTGATGGAATTTGAATTCATTGAAAATCTGGAATTAAGAGTCTAAAGATGTTCATGAAACTATTGTAGAATTGTTAGGAAAACTCCATCTGCATCACTATTGCCCTACAGTGAATGAAATGGCTATCTTTATCTAGTCTGGCCTACATGTGACTCCAGACCCACAGAAATGAGGTCAATTCTTACCTACCCTTTGGGCAGCTAGGGATAGGCAATAAATGTTGGCTCAGCCTGTGATGTCTTTGTCCGATGAATGAACAAAAACAAAGTTCCTTCACAAACATAATTGTTTAGCTTACTGATACTGTTATTGAGCATCTCCCCTCGGAAATGTTTTAGATTTCAATCACATATATTTTGCCTTTGAGCTGAAGAGTTTTTGGCTCTCTTTCCACTCCAGGATTCATGTTAAATAATCTGAACACCATTGCAGCAGATCACATTTCTGCAGTCAGTCCTTTCACATTTATTGATCAGTTGAAATCAAGAAAGCACATGCATGACTGGACGAGGAGACACCATCTGTTTAAAAGTGGGGTCACGTTCTCATTCAAATTTGATGGCTTAACAGTTCGACTCAAATTTCAACAGTTTCTAGAAAAGCCAAGCATTGCTACAACTCAGCGACATCTGGAAGGCCACACATCACAAACATAATGCTGATGACAGATCCACGTGTTCTCCAGTAATACGGGATTCCTTAAATGATAAAATACAGCTTACATATTCTTGGCTGGAGAACTTAAATTTGAATTCCGCCCAAGAATACCTTGATTCTGACTTAATTGCACTATTAGCACTTGGTCTCTTGAACATAGTTATATGACAGTCATGATGTGTTTTTTTTTACCTGATGTGTACATCGCTGATCAGATAATTTATTGCCCACAGTTAGCTGTCTGTAAGAAACTGGTGGTGAGCCATTTTGAGGAACTGGTAAAGTCAATGTGGTTCAGGCCCATCCAATGTGCTGCTTAGAAGGGGATAGGTAATTTGGATCCAGGAGCAACTCAGATGATTACAATTCCAAGGTGGGTGATCCATATCATGACTGAGGACTGCCTATCTTCTATCCAAGGAGTATGATTTCATATCATGATAGAACATTTCCACTGCTCATTACCTTGACAAATGCAGCTGTAACAGAACCCTGGAGAATGGCATTGTCCACGTCAAAGCTGCACATTTGATCTGAAAACACATTCTTTTAAATTATCATTTTACCTCATGGATAAAAATAGCACTTCAGAAGGAAACAAACTGATAGTCATAAACAGGGATTTGCAAAGACAGTGAGTGAATATGATGAACACAAATAAATGGAAAACCCGTTACATATTTAAGCTGAAAACCTCTATTTCATACTAATCTTACTTCTGAACAGCTCTGTGAGAAAAGGACTTCAACAAATTGAAACAGTCACTCATTTACAGCCTTATACATGTTCCAAGGCCCGTGTAATGCCATGGAGTTGATGGATGCCTGAGACTGAAAATACTCAAAGCGGTTTCCTCACGTTGAGATCATGTCTCAACACAATGAAGGTAGGACATTGGAAAGAAGGTTCTGAAACACCAGCATAATGAGGTAAACAATTAATTCCACAACCAGTTTGTATGTCACCTCGACTAAAGAAAAAAATGTAACTGTTTACAATAATTAGAAAAATACTTAAACACAGCAAAATAACTAACCCAACATACATATTAAGTATGTCTTGATTTTAAATGTGTGATTCATGTTAATAATTTGAGAAGTCCTAGAATGATCTTTGCAGTAAACTGGTGTCTTCCTAGCTCTCATTAAATTGCAAATATTTTCACTGCACTTCTTGGTGAAAAGATGTTATATAGCCAAGAATCATTGAGAACAACTTGCAGAGAGATTGCATGAATGAAATGCTGTCAAAGATGCGATGCTATTATGTAGAGGCTAGAAAAAATAATAAGAAAGGGGATTTCAGCAGGTAAATCTAACATTGCTGCTCAGTTCTTTCAGATATTGGAGTGAGAGGTTTATAATTGTGCCCCACTTTCCTGCTCGCATTCCAGGATGTAGCAGTAGCTTTGCCTCCATGTCCTCCAAATTGCAACAGTTACAGTGGGCTGTTTCTTCACAATAGTTTGTTGTAAAAATTAACAATGCTGAAAGAAACCAAAAGCACTTGGCTGTGCCAGCCTAGCAAGGAGCCAACAAATCAAATCGACCAATCGAGGATTTAGTGCAAAGCTTTGCAGATTCAATGCACATCCAGAAAGAAACTTGTGAAAGGGTCAAAGGTGTCTCTGATATCTGCTCAGGCAATGGGTTCCAGATAGCGACCACGCTCTGGGATAATCTGTTTCATCATCTTCCTGTTCAGCTTTTCCATTAACCTCTTTAAATCTATAAACTCCGAATCACCGATCTCACCATGAAGGCCCGTGAACACCTCCTCATTTACTATGTCTCGGCCCATCTCAATTTTGTGCATCCCAACTAAATTCCCTCTCAGACCCATCCTGTTTCAATGGCAGAAACATCATCCCATCTGATCAAGTCTCAACAACAACCATCGAAATACCATCCAAACTTTCTCGAGTGTCGTCATTTTTGTGGTGGTTTCCGGTTACAAAAACAGATTGTATTTGAGAAGGCAGGCTTTTTTCTTCACTCAACAAATGCTCATGTGCTCATTGACCCACACATACGCATATGATGAAATTGGAGATCGAGACGAACATTTAACAAGCCTTTGTCTCTCCTGTTCTTGGTCACAACTGATGGTCTCAGATTTTCCCTGCCAATATGTCTGCGTGTCATTCGCGATGGGATGTCTATCTGCTGTGCATCTTGTGTGCAGGTACACATTTCTTTTGCTGAGTATTAACTGTTCGCGATAATAAATGGATATTTTTCATTAATTTTGTCTTTGTTTCAAGTCAAGTGTTCCCAGAACTCATTTGTCACTTGGGCCACGTGAGGAAAGTATGATATTCAATTCGCACAATAGTTTAAAAATGGGAGAATTAGTCGAAGAGAAAAATGTGGTCAATTGCTGTTGCATCAATGCCCTGGAAGAATGATGTTATTTGGGTGGTGCAGACTGTCCTTCTTGTTTAACCTGTGTGTTTCCTTGGTTGACAGCTGCTGCTGTGGGCAATTCAGCCAAAGTGAATCGGCACCTCACACGAAAAACGGTGCAGAGAGGTTCATCAGCTCGTCTACACTGCCCTTTCTCCGCCAAATTTGATTGTTCAAATGTTACCGCTTACTGGTGGAAAGAAGATAATCAAACCTTTCTGCAGGAGGACAGCAAAAAGTTCTTCCGTGTAATTAGAGGAGAAGCCTCCCTTAAACTCCTGAATGTGACAGTCCGGGATGCAGGAACGCATCACTGTGCAGTCACACATCAGAATATAAATGTTGGGAAAGCTGCTGCGCAACTTATTGTGTATGGTAAGCGTCACCACGGATAAACATGGAGTCCTACCTGCTAAAAAAAACAACAGCAAACAAAGATATTTATTAGATATAGATAAATACTTGAAAATATTTGCACTAATTTAAAATTTCTAAACAACAACCACCTAAATACCTTCGGAACTTTCTCTAGTGTTGTCATTTTTGTGGTGGTTTCTGATTACCAAAGTATTCAAAAATATGGAGACCTTGATCACTTAGTATCACCTCAAGGTTTGAGATCTTCACTGCATTAAAAATAAATCTCTTGTGGGATGTGGGCATCAGTGGCTGGCCAGCATTTATTGCCTGTCCCTAGTGACCCTTGACAAGGTGGTGGTGAGCTGCCTTCTTGAACCGCTGCAGTCTATGTGCTGGAAGTAGACTCATAATGTGATTAGAGGGAAATTACACAACTTAGACCCAGTGTCAGTGAAGGAGCAGTGATATATTACCAAGTCAGAATTGTCAGTAGCTTGGGATGGTTGTGTTCCCACATCCTTGCTACCCTTTCCTTTCAAGATAACAGCGAAAGTGAGTGTGAAAGGTGCTGTCTCAGGATCTTTGGTGAATTTCTGCAGTGCATCTTCATGTTACACACTGCTGCTACTGAGTGTCTGTGGTGGAGTGACTGAAAGTGGTGCCAGTCAAGTGGGCAGCTATTTACTGGATGGTATCAAACTTCTTGAATACTTTCGGACTTGCAGGCGTGCAGGCAAATGGGGACCATTCCAATGCACTGTTGACTTGTGCCTTGTAGATGGTGGGCAGGCTTTGGGGAGTCAGCAGTTGCTTACATGCTGCAGCATTCCCAGCGTCTGACCTACAGTTCTTTTATATGGCTCGCCCAGTTCTGTTTCTACTCAATGGTAACCCCCAAAATGTAGATAGTGGGGAATTCACTGATGGTGATGCCACTGAATATTAAGAGGTGGATGGTTAGGTTGCTTCATAGCAGCGATGGTGTTTGCCTGGCATTTGTATGGCCTGCATATTCCTGGCAACTTTTCAGCTCAAACCCGGATGCTGTCCAGTTCTTATTGCACTTGGACATGGGTTGCTTCAGTTTAATGCATTTAAGTTTTGGAGGGAAAGTGATTGTAATACTTTAATTTTTTTTCTTTGTATTTGAATATGGAGTGACAGAATAAATATCCTTGAAATTTTGAGTAGTATTCTGCATTTTGAAATGTTCCTTGCCTCATGAGAGAATCCAAAGTCTTAGCCCTATCACTTGGATGGATTTTGTAAAATTCTTTGGATCCAGGTCAAATTCCTCATCCCATTTGCAAAGGAAAGATGCAGTGTGACAATTCAATCATGTTTCTATAATGAAGTAGAAACAAATTTTGGAAACTCCTCTCTCCAAAAAGTAGATGGTATATTGAAAGGATTTGAGGGGTTTTTTGAATGTGGTAAACATAATATTGGTTTCATACACTGTTCATTGCAACAATTAATACAACTGTCATGCTGAAATAAGTTGTTTTGTTCACTTAAAAAGTACTTTTTTTGCAGAAGATACAAAATTGATTTATGTAATTTGTGTTATGTACTATTCAGCCCCACCAGCTCCTCTGAAAATCGTCTCTAAGCCATCCAAAGACCTTTTATCTCCTTCTCTCCGGCTTCAGTGCAGGACATCAGACTTTTACCCAAAAGACTTTAACCTTACTTGGTACAAAAATGGTACAAACATATTGACAGGATTTAGGAATGAACAGCAGGCAAAACCTGAGGATCTTTATGAAGTCATCAGCACTTTGGAGTTGCAAGAGGCAGTTAAGAGCGGGACAGTTTACACCTGTCAAGTATATCACATTTCAAGCTCACTTCCAGCAAATGCCAGCTATACTGTTATGAATAAAGGTAACATTTCATCATATGTGGTATATTGAATGCTCACATGTCATTCAAAACAGGTTACGGTAACTGTGTAGAAATTGGTTTTGACAACTTGCAAGTGATTATATTAAAAGACAATTATTTGCTTGTGATTATGTCAAAGTTGAAATTAGGCCCCATTGTATGGGTTAAAGTGTTCTGTCTTCATATTGTTTGGAGCTGCTATGCAGTTATCACATATGACTTTCCCAAAACTAGACATCAGTCTTCAACAGAGGTCACACAATTATTTTATGCATACAGTGATAACTCGCAAAGGGCTGCATGGTCAATGTTAACTCTTCAGAAAGGGTGAACAGTATGGAACTTGGTCAGGCAACATTTGGAATACTAAACATAGTTCTGATCACTTTACTATCCATAGGATATTATTAACAAGAAAGCGTGCAAAAAAGATTTCCTAGGATGCTACATGGACAGGAATGTTTAAGGTTTAAGGAGAGGCTGGATAGGCTGGGACATTTTTCCCCCTGGATCGTAGGGACTGCAGGTGACCTTGGAGAGGTCCATAATTTTATGAGAAGCAGAGATAAGTAGACAGCCAACAGCTTTTCCCCATGGTAGGGGAGTCTAAAACTGGACAGCATAGGATTAAGATGAGAGGAATGACATGCAAAAGAGTCCAGAGGAGCAATTGATTTAACACAACAATGAGGGTGGTGAGTGTCTTGAATGAGCTGTCAGAGTTAATGATGGAGGCAAGGACAATTTTATCATTTGGGAAACATTTGGACAGGTACATGGATGGAATGTTAATGGAGGGATAGGGACTAAACCCAGGCATGTGGGACTAGCTTCATTGTGAAAACTGGGTGACATGGACAATTTGGGCTGAAGTTTTCGTGTTGGAATCTCCATGACAGTATGATATAGCTCCATTCATCCAGTCGGTCCAGTTGACTTTCCTCATTCATGAGAATGACACATGCTCGATTCAATGCAAAGCATTGATTCAGAGCTGAGTTGTCCATAGCAGCAGAGAGGCTCAAATTATTTAAACTAAAGTTTACGTCCATGAGTAATTCAAGCAAATCTTAAATCAGATTCTATTGTATATTTTTTTCTGATATTGATCAGTGTGCAATCCAATTAAATTCCCACCAAATAATTTGAGATTTTGTGTCATAGCTTATCGAACTGAACACTGATTGTAAGTCGCTCTAATTCCACCATTTTTAAATTTGTCATGATTTGAGTTACTTTCATCATTTACTTATTTCTCTAAATTCGAGACATTTTGTTTACGACTGCAGATGGATCACTTGAACAAACAGGCAGCAAAATTGAGATGCTGAGATGTTATGTATTATGTTTATCATATGTCTAAGGCAGTACAGTTGAGAGTGGTGCACCTGACATTTTAGCCTGTGTATCTTCAGTTTACATTGCAGCTCCAAAATTTTAATGTCCATTAACATTACAGGTTTTGCCTCAAACATCAGTGTTACTATGGCCGCTGGTTGTGCTGCTGGTGCACTCGCATTTCTAATATCGGTCGTGATAATTGTCAAGGGTTTTCTGTTCTTTACATCCAAAGGTATGAGCAGGGATAAAATGTCTCATTAAAAGTAACATAATTGGGAACTGAACTTCTGAACTGTATAATTTAAACAACTAATTTACAAGAAAACTCCTTCAAATTTATACCTTGCTTCACAATAAATTATCAAATATGATTTGCAGTTTTCATTTTGCAAGATTGCATTGGTGTCGATCAAAATTATGATGATGAAATTCATTGCGGAAAAAAAGTTCCCATTGCTCTAACCCTCAAAACATAAATTCAAAGCGACTGTTTGTAACGTTTAGAGCTACACTGCAAAAATGGCCAAATACTAGTTGATTTGCTTTTGGTTTCTTTGGTTTGCTGAAGAGTACAAGTATTAACTGCTTTTTTGCCAATGTATGTCATTTTTATTTCTCAGGATGGGGAAAGAAAAAGTCAATAAATCCAATTCAACATGAAGATGTGGTGAGGCAAATTTCCATCGTTCTGTATATTTTGACTTTGAAGTCTCATTCAACAATTCAAACTGGGAACTAAAGTACATATTCCCAACATGTCAAGATAAGTCTTGAAGGTTTCATCAACTCTCAGAAGCACAATTTTACATGAATAAAACCAAGTTAAAGTAAATAGAAACTTTAGGAAGTTTCACAAACTGTTGCAACTATTTTAAATTGTCAAACATGTGTATAAATACGTAAGCTATATCAGTTAACATCCGCTGCCACTTTCAACTGTCAGTCGTACGTTTGAAGCTGACAAAAAGTTTTAATTTTCCTTTTCTTTCATTTCTAACAAGTGACAGTGTCCTGATTAATTTTGCCACATTGATTACAGACATTCTGATCAATATTGATACATTGGGCTGATGACTATTTTGACCGGTAGGCTTTTAGTTGCAAAAAGAGGTGGATTTCTCTCCTTGCTTTCTATGTTGTTCAAACTTAACTCATCCATTAGCCTGAGTTCAGTGATTATGAGTGACTTCATCTGAGCACCTGCGTTAAAGAACTGAATATATTCTGCAGACAGCTTGCATAGGTTGGAAGAAAAACAGCAGGCCAGTAGCATCAGAGGAGCAGGGAAGTTGATGTTTCAGGTCAACACTCCGCACCGTGTTGTATCTGACTCCAGCAACTGCACTTCTTGCTGTCTCTGAGCTTGCTCAAGTGGCTTCCTTTGACAACTTTTACTGTAGGCTGTCCCTCTGCGAGTGCAACATGCCACAGCGCCACGCTACTGTGAAACTGAAATAGATGAGAGATTGTGAGGAAAACTTTTCTCATTTTTAATTTTTAAGAAGTAGATATCGGGGATGCTCCCTATCTGTGGCACCTGAAAAGGAGCAGGTGGGACTAATTCAGGACTCACTGAGAATAATTTGTTGACACTTGTAAAAAAGTGAATCTTTGTTGCTGACCTCAGAGTGTGCAATTGAGTTACACATGTGGTTCTTGACTGCGATTGAATGCAATGCATACCAGCAGTTTTAATACCTTTAAATGCATTTTTAAAGCAGTTCAAGTCTTTAAATCAATTAAACAGCGTTTTTGTTTCAGTTTCAGTCAGGATCTGAATTTGCTTTCTAAAAACGTTTTCCCCGAGTTCCCTCCCTGACAACAATGTAACGAAATGACCGGGACTGCATTCAGTCATGAAAACTGGTTCACTACTAGGACCTTAATAGTAAGCAGTTATTGAAACCAAATACTGGCCCTGTCACCGAGGCTCTCAAGCCATTTAAAATAGTTTGCGGTGCAGAAAAATACTCACTTCTGTACTGGAGGGGCGACAAAAGATAAATTTGTTTCTTGGAGGTCTTGGGGAAACCGGGAAAAAATCTTTACTCCATGCTTATATGCCTTTCTGTGAAATAGTGTAGCTGCACTGCTGTAGGTCAAGGAATAAAGTCCTCTGATGTCCCGGTGTGACGCTTAGCCTGTCTTTTGTTATTTCATGAACTGTGGATTACATCAAAAGAGAAGACAAAATCTTCTATGATTGAAAAATACCTCACAGAAGACCAAAGATTGCCTTTTACAGCAATGAAATATTGTGGTTTACTTTTCGGACAAAAGCGCACTGTACTTGTTACACTTTTTCATTGTCACTAACCTGAACTTGTTCCTCCCTAAATAGTTGACACGTTTTCAAACGTAAAACGTCAATAGTTTGCTTTTTAAAATACTGTCGGGCATCAAGTTATCCTGCAAATTATTTGAAAATGCATTGCACGTTGGCCTTCATTTCTGACTTCAATGGTATTATTTATTACCATGTTGATGGCCTGTCGAAATAATTACCCTCTTTTATTCATAAGGGAATAGGGTGATTCCAAAATTAATTTTCCAGTAGCAGAGATAAGTCCAGTTGTTCCTTATCTCTAAATGACTTACGAATGTACCTAATTTAACGTGAGAGAATATTCAGTCAAAACCCACATCATGCAGGTTTGTATAAATGAAAGGCGATATTAATTTATTTCAAGCAATTGCCACTTATAATTTTACTTTGAAACAGCGTGACCTGTGACTTTTTATCGTTATTAAACAAACACGGACATGTTTGTTTTTGCTTCATTAAATAAATTGTACTGCATTCCCAAATCGTAGCAGAATGTAATAAATTAGAATGTCATCTAACAGAATTTGAACACCTAATTCAATTGAACTCATGCGTACAACCTTTTCTTCTGCATAATTGCAGCATTTGCCTGATTACTTTAAATTACAACTACAATAATATCAATAATATTGAAATAATGTTTGCTTGTTTTGATTAAGTGTGATTGTTCCTGGCAAGAAACAGTTCAAAGTGAGAAACTGTAAAGTGTTATGACTGTGGTGAAGTGCTGGTACAGTCAGTACATCAAACTAATTGTCCATATTAGGAACATACATTTGTCGCTTAACTCTAAAACAAAATAACCTAACAAATGCTAAATCTTGACTTTCTAGAGAAAACAAGAAATGCTTGAGGATAAGCTGACATACGCTGCTCTTAATCTTGTTGGCTCTGAGGATGGCATAATGCCTAAAAAACAGAAAGAAATCACAGGATACGCAGAGGTACATTGCAGATCATATGTACAAAGTATCAGTTCGTTCATCATAATGAGTTGATTTGGAGATGATGCTGACAATTGCTTTGTGTAATTTTCATCTAGAATGGTTTAAATGAATGATAATTCAGTCTCAATGTTGTTTTTCAGACAAAACAGAGTATGACGGATAGCGGGCTGACTTACCTTGCTCTGAAATTCAATGATTCCAGTCTATCATCGAAATCCAAGCACTAAGAAAAAAAGTCCTGTGTATGCAGAAGTGAAAAGCAGCCGCTAAATGGGGCAAATGAAAATATGCTTAAAAGATAGAAGCAGAGATTGCATCACAGAGATGTTTATGTTTCTTATCAATAATAAGCTGTTGATTTCCTCATGTAGATCTGTCATAATTTTGCAAAACTGTAGTTTAATTTCTTCCCTTCATGTAATGTCACCTGGATCCACTTCATTTCAGCTTGAAAATTCATACAACTAACAATCATAATTCAGTAATTTCCAAATGGTATGGTTCTCCATACTCTTTTTAAATCTACAAAATGTTTGACCTATTCATCATTAAAATTATTGTTAAGTATTTTTCTGTTGTGGTTGTGTTTCATCAGATATTTATATTTCTACTTGTGTTGGTAACACGATATTTTCATTCCTGTTCTGCAGTCACTGCATTTTGACCTCAAAATGATGGGCTCTACTGTGACAAATGTTTACAAGGTTTCTGTTAGTTAGTTGCCTTTAACTTGTTTACGTTTCACTGTCTTTTCTGGCATGAAATGATAGTTCATTCTCCTTCCATTGTGGCAGTAGTTTTAATGCTGCTTGTCCTCTAGCTGTTATTATGACAATGGTCATGTTGATTTTTCAATATCCAGAAAGCTGAAGAGATCCAATTGCTAAGCTGCCTAATGTTTTGATAGTTCATTTTGCTCAGTTAATTTGCTTAAATTAATAATTGGCAGTTTCTTCTGAAAATTTTAATTCAATGTAGAGCGGTACTGTGCCCACACAGAGCAGACCATCCTTGATCCCCCATTGTTTAGCATTGCACTCTCGTTGCTATATATTATGGTAGGACGTGATGGAATGACTCATGAATGAAATCTTAGAATCCCTACAGTGTGGAAACACGGTTTTCGGCTCAGCAAGACCACACTGACCCTCGGAGCATCATACCCAGACCCATCCAAAGATCCCTGAAACGTATGGACAATGTAGTATGGCCAATCCACAGAGCATGCACATCCTTAGACTGTGGAAGGAAATCGGAGCACCCAGAGGAAAATCACGCAGACAAAGGGAGAATGCGCAAACACCGCACAGACAGACAGTCACCCGAGGGTGGAATTGAAGCCAGGCCCCTAGTGCTCTGAGTCGGCAGTGCTGCCCCACTGAGCCACTGAGCCACGCCAAACTGATACAGGTCTTCGTCTCTGGGTGGTTAATCTGGTTAACAGCCAAACACTATAATCTATTGTGCCACAGAGACAGACGAATGGTTCTGAATGATGAAAATGTAAAGTTTTTTATGATTGAAGCGACAATGAAATTAGAGAAAGAAATCAATTTACATTTGAACAACTCGTGTTGGTACATGCCTAAGCAATTATTTGAATCTCTTTGTTTCTGTTTTCTCAAAAGTAGCGCACAACGGACATAGCTTCCAAATACAGCACAATGCTTCACCGATTATATTTTGAAAACACATCCAGACTCAATTGATTCACAAACTATGACGAACTGGTATGACAAAATTATTTCATTGTGAACTTGCAACTGACATGAATGCATTTTGTGACCAACAAGTGCACAATCATTAAAATGAATGATTAATCTGAAGACTTTTGAAAGACTGCTCGGAAAGTTGTGAATTGGCAAGGGAGAGGCAACACAGATGCTGACAAATTCTGTTTGTCTTGTGGGAAAAGATTGGAGAGCAGCAAAGAAGGACAGGTTGATTGATTGAAACATATAAAATAAAATCAAAGTGAGTTGCAGTGACTGGCGCTCACCCATAGTAATGGTGCCAAAACCAGATAGTGCCCATTGACGAAGTGTAGGCTATTGTAAAGTCAATGCAGTAATAAAGTTGGATTCATATCCAGTTCCAAGTTTGAAAGACTGGATTGAGAAGGGGGACAAGCAACTTAGATTTCTAAGTTGGACTTACTCAGAGAATACTGGCAGGTACCTTTATCAGAAAGAGTGAAGACAATTTCAGCTTTCATCACACCGAATGGGCTATACCAATTTAAATTCATGACATTTGGTATTAAAAATGCACCAGCTACATATCGAAGACCAACCAGTAAAGTCATTTCTGGATTATGCAGTTGTGTAGTATACATCAACGACCTGGTGATATTTAGTCACATGTGGAAGGGGCATTTGCAGCATTTATCAGAATTATTCGATCAACTTTGGGAGGCTGGCTTGGTGATAAATCAGGCTATTTGCCAATGCCCAAGTCACATTCCTGGTACATGTTATCGGACATGGACAGATGGCCCCACAGAATGTGAAAACAAAGGTTATTGAGGAGATTCCCATTACATTATCGAAAAGAAGCAGCACTACAATTCCGGGGATTGAATGGGTTTTAATAGAAATTCGAACTTTAGTAGGCTGGTTGCCCCACTGACTGACTTATTGGGAAGTGCAGAAAATTTCAGGGATAGCAGACTGTCACAAGGCATTGATCGCCTGAAAGCTGTGTTAACCACTGCCCCAGCTTTAGCCACTATTCAAGGTGGCTGTCGATGTGAGTGCTGTCGGTGTCAGTGCTGTACTCCCGCAAAAAGATAATGGTAAGATAGAAGAACCTATCAGGTATTTCTCCAGGAAACTGAGGATTCATCAACAGATATATTCCATGATTGAGAAGGAGGCCCTGAGCATGGTGTTTGCATTACGGTATTTCAACATTCCTATTTTCAGTAATGTGCCTGAGACGATTGTCTGCACTGATATAACACATTAAAGTTTTGGAGAAATTTAAGGACAAGAATTCCAGACTGTTTAAATGGAGCTTATTATTTCAGCCATTCAATTTGAAAATTGCACACATGGCTGGAGGAGAAATCGTAATTGCTGACACATTGTCACGCCTTGGCTGAAGAAAGGCAGAGGCATTTGGTAGCAGGAGTAAGCAGACTGAAACAAAATGTGGTAGTGAATGTTTGCTTGCTTGGATTCATTGTAATATACGTATATTGTAGTGTACTAATAGAGTAAAATGAAGGAATTTCAATTGAAACTATCGTTGTGCATTGATTGTTCTTTTTTTTTAGTGTGGAGGTGTGACAATGCTGTCACTTTTAAAAAAGTTATTTTGTCCTTTTCTTTGGAAAAGAGTTTGTAAAAAACGAAGTGAAAAAGCGTCTTGGGAGTAGCAGTTCAGCAATGAGAGGACTCAATTCTCCCAGTTCAGGCTTTTTTCCAGTTTTTTTTTTGGCCATAACATAGATTTTCTGAGCACCAGACGTGTTGCAGGCTTCAGTCAAGGATTCTTCTGACTTTCTCTGAAATCTCTCTCTGGATGTTGTTCTGGCCTGTCAATAAGAATCTGAGTTTGAATATACCTTTTTTTTTGCCGGGGGTGTGTTTGTGGGGCATGACTCTGTTGGAACAGTTAATTGGTTAAGTTGCTATTTCAGGTCAGTTAGGTTTTTACACCTGAGTCCCTGGTGCTGTGAGGAGCAGTGCTAATCTCTGAGCCACCGTACCTTCTCCTCCTCTCTCTTACAGACTGTACTCCTATGGAGATCAAGTTCTTGTTTAATAATTCAGCTTCCTTTCCCTTTAGCTTCAGTTGGAAATGTTGGTAAATAATTTGAAATTCTCTATCATTTCACGCACTTCCATCTGCAATATATTGATGATCGTTCTCAGTTCAGCATTAGCCAAGTTTTCAGTTGTCTCCTGTTATATATATTCCATTTCCACAAAACTCTTAGCAGCATTCAAAATAATCTTCAAATTCACAAAATTGCTTTCCTTTGGTGAGATTTACTGATCAGAACAACCACTTATCAGTTACTTAAAAAGGACACTGTTTGCTTTAAAATCCAAGGAATTTAATCCCATGATTGCCATCACTTATTATGATTCCAGTGATGTTATTCGTGAACCAATCTGATCATAGACTGAAACTGGCTTGATTGATCACATCAATGATAGGAGAGATGATAGCCTTGTGGTGCTATCTGGACTAGTAATCTAAAGATCGAGATAATATTCTGGGCACCTCAGTTTGAACCCTGCCATGGTAGATGATAAAATTTGAATTCAATACAAATCTGGTGTTAAGACTCCACTGGTTTGTATAAAACAATTGCCAATTTCCAGGAAATTTCAGTCTGATGCTTTTTGGGGCAGGAAGCTGCCATGGCCATTTCCGGAACCTCCAGCAAGATGCCAATAACTGACACATATTCGCCTCACCTCCCTTGCCCACCTTTCACAGGGACCATTCCCTCCGCGACAACCTGGTCCATACTTTCTTCATCCCCAACACCTCCCCACAGGCCTACGGCACCATCCCCTATAACAGGTGAGGATGCAGCACTTGTAAATTTACCTCCTCCCTCCCCACTATCCAAGGGCCCAAACATACCTTCCAGGTAAAGCAACACTTCACCTGCACTTTCAAGAATCTAGTCTACTGCATTCGCTGCTCACAATGTGGTCTCCTCTACACTGATGAAATGAAGCATGGACTTGGTGATCGCTTCGCAAAACACCTCCATTTTGCTCACTAGAAAGATCCTGAATGACCTATTGCCTGCCACTTCAATGCACCACCTTGCTCGCTGGTCAACATCTCTGTCTCCGGCTTGCTGCAGTGTTCCAGTGAAGCCCACACAAGCTGGAGGAACAATACTTCATTTTCCACTTGGATACTCTACAGGCCTCTGGACTCAATGTTGAGTTCAATAATTTTAGGGCCTAAACTCTCCCATGTCCTAGCCCCCAATGCCACACATCAGGCCTTGTTACCACATAGCCTGCCACTGCAGACCCGCTATTGTTAGTCACTAACAGTCCCCATTAACAACTATTCACCCTCCCAACCTAATAGTTCGCAACTCCTTTGTATGTCCTACTGTCTATCTCTCTCTTTGGGCTTTATTCCATCATTCACTCCCTATCCCACCCACCTTGCTATTTTTTCCATATAAACTGACATTTTACCAGCCACCATCAGTTCCGAGGAAGGATCACTGGACCCGAAACATTAACTCTGTTTTCTCCTTCGCAGATGCCCCAGACCTGCTGAACTTTTTCCAGAAATTTTATTTTTGCTCCTTAGACATCACCTTTGAATCACACAACCACTATTGTCTCCAAGGTCAATGTGAGCAGGTGAGTGGGAACACCACGAGCTGAAAGGCCCACTTCAATCCACTCACTATCCTGATTTGGAAATATATTGCCATTCCTTCACTGTCGCTGGGTCAAAAATCTCCAAATACCCTCCATAACGGCATTATGCGTCAGCCTACAACTCATGGGCTATAGTGGTTCAAGAACACTGCTCAATATCTCAAGGGCAACTAGGGATGGACAATAAATGTTGTTCCAACCAGCAACAAGAACATCTCATGACTGTTTTCACAGAAATTAGATTGTGCTTTATTTTTTGAGGTATTCTATCACTGAAGTAAATGCACATAATGATGCCAATATATCATATCAAAAATTATTTAAAATAATTTATTACACACAACATTGCACATAAGGGTGCCATGCTGGCTCAGCGGTTAGCATTGCTGCCTTACAGCATCATAGGCCTGGGGTCGATTCCACTCTTGGGCAACTGTCTGTGCAGAGTTTGCGCATTTTCCCAGTGTCTGCATGAGTTTCCTCCAGATCGTCCAGTTTATTCCCACAGTTGAAAGACAAGCAGGTTACTTGGATTGGCCATGATAAATTGTCCTTAGTGCCCAGGGATGTGCAGGCTAGTGGGTAAGCTGCAGTAAATGCAGGGGTAAGAGATAACAAGGTGTAGGGCTGGATGAACACAGCAGGCCAAGCAGCACCAGAGGAGCAGGAAAGCTGATGTTTCGGGCCTCGATCGTTCTTCAGAAATGGGGGGAGCGAAGGGGATTCTGAAATAAAAAGGGAGAGATGGAGAGGCAGATTGAAAAAAGGAGAAGATAGATAGAGAGAAGACAGACAGGTCAAAGAGGTGGGGGTGGAGCCACTAAAGGTGAGTGTAGTGGGGAGTTAGGGAGGGGATTTGTCAGTCCATGAAGGATGGACAGGTCAAGGGGGTGGGAGGAGGCTAGTAGGTAGGCGATGGGGCTGGGGCTTGAGGTGGGAGGAGGGGATAGGTGGGGGGAAGGGCAGGTTAGCGAGGCAGGGACAAGCTGGTCTGGTTTTGGGACGCGGTTGGGGGAGGGGAGATTTTGAAGCTTGTGAATTCCATATTGATACCATTGGGCTGCAGGGTTCCCAGGCAAAATATGAGGTGCTGTTCCTGCAACCTACGTGTGGCACTGCAGGTGGCCCAGGAAGGACATGTTGTCTAAGGAAGTGGGATATGAAATAGTTCACGACTGGGAGGTGCAGTTGTTTGTTGCAAACCGAGAGTAGGTGCTCCACAAAGCAGTCCCCAAGTCTCCGCTTGATTTCCTCGAAGTAGAGGAGGCCACATCGGGAACAGCAGATATGGTGTACCACATTAACAGATGTGCAGGTGAACTTTTTGTTGTGGAAAGTCTTCTTGGGGCCTGAGATGGGCATGAGGGGGAAGGTGTAGGGGCAGGTGTAACTTCCTGCAGTTGCAGGGAAAAGTGTCGTGTGTGGTGGGGCTGTCAGGGAGTGTTGTATGGACAAAGGAGTCCCAGAGAGAGTGATCCCACCTGAAAGCAAATGAGCTTCAGGAAGGAAAAGTGCTTTTGGTAGTCAGATTGCAGATGGCAGAAGCGTCGGAGGATGATGCGTTGGGCCTGGAGGTTGGTGGGGTGGTACATGAGGGCAAGGGGGATTCTATTTTGGTTGTTAATCCAGGGATCGGGTGTAAGGGATGAGTTGCAGGAAATGTGGGAGACACGGCCGAGGGCATTCTCAACCACGAAAGGTGAGGGAGGTTGTGGTCCTTGAAAAATGAGGACATCTGAGATGTACAGGAATAAAATGCCTCATGCTGGGAGCAGATGCGGAGGCAAAGGAATTGGAAATTGTGGATGGCGTTTTTGCAGGAAGGTGAGTGAGAGGAGGTGTATTCTAGGTAGCTGTGGGAGTTGGTAGGGTTGAAATGGATATCGGTTTCCAGGTGGTTGCCAGAGATGGAAACAAAAAGGTCCAGGAGGGAGAGAAAGGTATCAGAGATGGTCCAGGTGAACTTAAGGTTGGGGTGGAAGGTGTTGGCGAAGTCGATGGACTATTCAAGCTCCTTGTGGGAGCACGAGACAGCACCAATACAGTCATAGGAAGAGATAGGGTTTAGGGCCAGTGTAGCTACAGAAGAGGCATTGTTCCATGTAACCTACAAAGTGGCAGGCATAGCTTGGGCCCAAGATAATAAAATGTGAGGCTGGATGAACACAGCAGGCCAAGCAGCATCTCAGGAGCACAAAAGCTGACGTTTCGGGCCTAGACCCTTCATCAGAGAGGGGGATGGGGGGAGGGAACTGGAATAAATAGGGAGAGAGGGGGAGGCGGACCGAAGATGGAGAGTAAAGAAGATAGGTGGAGAAGGTGTGGGTGGGGAGGTAGGGAGGGGATAGGTCAGTCCAGGGAAGACGGACAGGTCAAGGAGGTGGGATGAGGTTAGTAGGTAGCTGGGGGTGCGGCTTGGGGTGGGAGGAAGGGATGGGTGAGAGGAGGAACCGGTTAGGGAGGCAGAGACAGGTTGGACTGGTTTTGGGATGCAGTGGGTGGGGGGGAAGAGCTGGGCTGGTTGTGTGGTGCAGTGGGGGGAGGGGATGAACTGGGCTGGTTTAGGGATGCAGTGGGGGAAGGGGAGATTTTGAAACTGGTGAAGTCCACATTGATACCATATGGCTGCAGGGTTCCCAGGCGGAATATGAGTTGCTGTTCCTGCAACCTTCGGGTGGCATCATTGTGGCAGTGCAGGAGGCCCATGATGGACATGTCATCAAGAGAATGGGAGGGGGAGTGGAAATGGTTTGCGACTGGGAGGTGCAGTTGTTTGTTGCGAACTGAGCGGAGGTGTTCTGCAAAGCGGTCCCCAAGCCTCCGCTTGGTTTCCCCAATGTAGAGAAAGCCGCACCGGGTACAGTGGATGCAGTATACCACATTGGCAGATGTGCAGGTGAACCTCTGCTTAATGTGGAATGTCATCTTGGGGCCTGGGATGGGGGTGAGGGAGGAGGTGTGGGGACAAGTGTAGCATTTCCTGCGGTTGCAGGGGAAGGTGCCGGGTGTGGTGGGGTTGGAGGGCAGTGTGGAGCGAACAAGGGAGTCACGGAGAGAGTGGTCTCTCCGGAAAGCAGACAGGGGTGGGGATGGAAAAATGTCTTGGGTGGTGGGGTCGGATTGTAAATGGCGGAAGTGTCGGAGGATAATGCGTTGTATCCGGAGGTTGGTAGGGTGGTGTGTGAGAACGAGGGGGATCCTCTTGGGGCGGTTGTGGCGGGGGCGGGGTGTGAGGGATGTGTCGCGGGAAATGCGGGAGACGCGGTCAAGGGCGTTCTCAATCACCGTGGGGGGGAAGTTGCGGTCCTTAAAGAACTTGGACATCTGGGATGTGCGGGAGTGGAATGTCTTATCGTGGGAGCAGATGCGGCGGAGGCGGAGGAATTGGGAATAGGGGATGGAATTTTTGCAGGAGGGTGGGTGGGAGGAGGTGTATTCTAGGTAGCTGTGGGAGTCGGTGGGCTTGAAATAGCTTGGGCCCATGTGGGTACCCATGGCCACACCCTTTGACTGTAGGAAGTGGGATGAATTGAAAGAGAAGTGGTTTAGAGTGAAGACAAGTTCAGCTAGACAGATGTGGGTGTTCTTGGAGGGGGACTGGTCAGGCCTGTGGGACAGGAAGAAGCAGAGGACCTTTAGGCCATCTGCGTCGGGAAAGCAGGTGTATAAGGACTGGACGTCCACGGTAAAGAAAATGTTTGGGGACCAAGGGATCCCAATTTTTGGAGGAAAGGGGGAGAAAATGGAGACCAGATAGGTGGGATAAGGTCAGTGGGGCAGGAGGAGGCGGAGATAATGGGTCAACCAGGGCAGTTAAGTATATGGATTTTGGGAAGGAGATAGAAGCGGGCAGTGCAGGGCTGGGGAACGATGAGGTGGGAGGCTGTGGGTGGGAGGTCAGCTGGAATGATGAGTTTGTGGATGGTTTGGGAGATGATGATTTGGTGATCAGTGGTGGAGTCATGATCAAGGGAGCGCTAGGGAGAGGTGCCAGAGTGTTGGCGCCTGGCCTCAGCGATGTAGAGATCAGTGAGCCATACTACAACTGCGCCTGCCTTGTCCGTGGGTTTTATGGTGGTTTTAGGATAGAGCGGAGGGAGCGGGGGTGCTGCATGTTCTCTGGGGGAGGGGTTGGAGTAGGTGAGAACCCTGCAGGGTTCCCAATGGTATCAATGTGGACTTCACAAGCTTCAAAATCTCCCCTTCCCCCACTGCATCCCACACCAGCCCAGCTTGTCCCCTCCCCCCACTGCATCACAAAACCAGCCCAGCCTGTCTCCACCTCCCTAACCTGTTCTTCCTCTCACCCATCCCTTCCTCCCACCTCAAGCTGCAACGCCATTTCCTACCTACTACCTCATCCCGCCTCCTTGACCTGTCCATCTTCCCTGGACTGATCTATTCCCTCCCTACCTCCTCACCTATACTCTCCTCTCCACCTATCTTCTTTTCTCTCCATCTTCGGTCTGCCTCCCCCTCTCTCCCTATTTATTACAGAACTCTCTTCCCATCCCCCTCTCTGATGAAGGGTCTAGGACCGAAATGTCAGCCTTTGTGATCCTGAGATGCTGCTTGGCCTGCTGTGTTCATCCAGCTTCACACTTTGTTATCTTGGATTCTCCAGCATCTGCAGTTCCCATTATCACTCACACTGTACTGCAAGTTTTACTTTATCAACAAAGCAAATGCATTACAAAAGAGTAAAGATAAAATGCAATAAACAAAACTATAAACTTCCATACAAATTCAAAGACGACAAGCACAGTAAAATGTATTATCCATTAATCACAAAACATACCTCTTTAAATTGCTAACAACAAAATTAGCTTTTCAGTAGTATCCAAAACGTAATGCCAGTGCAGCTCTCAACACATCTTTCAAATAATATGATGATGGTTGGTTTTAGCTAACTGACACAACAAATTTTAGACTGGAACAATGATTGCTTCTTCCTAGAATGAAAACAAACCTGAGCTTCTCTGAACTAATGCAAGTTGGATTTTTTGGTTATCCCAACAGTTCTGTTTATGGCCTCACAAAAACTCTTCATTTCAAGATAATCTCATTCACTTCATCTATCAAGCCCTGCTTATCAACGTTTCACAATACATCCATCCTAACAAACATTTGATACTCCATGTTTAACCTTGCTAATTTGCAAGAAATCAATGGCAAACAAAAGTTCATTAGTCACAGAATCCAAACCCCTCAGTGTCATGATTTGTAAATTGTTTTAGAAAAGCAATTGCCTGGTAACAAAATATTTCCAAGTTAATAATCAACATCAGACTCGCAGTGGTGGGGTGGTGAGGTGGTGAAGCTAGTTATTAACACAAAACCAGTATCTCAAGCTTACACTAAACATCATACATATAAATCCAACAGGGAAAGGGTAGCACTGAATAAAGAATAACTTGAGTGGAAACAAATACCAGATCAATTCATCCAAAAAAATGACATTAACTTTGTTCACAATAAAACAATCAACAAATCATCTTCAAATTATGCCTGATGGTGGTATGAAACCGGAGTAGCCGCTGGACTCCAGAAATACAAAATAAGAATGAAGATTATAAACATTGAATGTTCTTGACTTGTCAAGGTGCACATTTCTGAGATGCTGCAACAGGTTTTGTAGGAATGTACTTTGTTGAAAAGGTGGGTTGTCAAAATTGAAACATTGGTATAAACATTGGTGGGATCGAGCACTTCTATTTGCTACCTGCAATTTAACAATCATGTTTGAGCAGAAAATATTGCCAGTTAATAAAATCAATGATGCATTAGCATTGTGGTCATGTCATTGGCATGGTAATTCAGTGACCTGGCTGAATTTTCTGAGAACATGGATTAAAATTCCTCCAATGCAGAAGGGAAAACCTGAATGCAATTTGAGAATTTCAAATTGAAAGTTAGTCTAATTGTGATCAAATATCATTCATGGCTTTTGTAATAAAAAATGTGATTATTAATGTCCATCACAGAAGGAAATGTGCTATCCTTACCAGCTCTGAGCTGAATGTGATTCAAGACCCAAAGTCATGTGGTTGACTGCTAATGGCTCTCTGAACTGTCCTCATAACCCACTCAGTTAAAGTGCAATTAGGAATGGACAATTAATTCTGACCCAGTCAATGACACCTGCATCCAAAGAACAAATTAAAACAAACTATTGTAGCCAATGATCACTTGAGCCTATTTAGCTTCACAGAAGAAAATTGAAAGGCATAAATACTTTTACAGAACATCGTTAAAGTGGAATGACTCAGAACTAATAAAATGAGAGCTATTGCTTGCATTATCGTGGATTGAACAACCAATTTAACTTAAAAATGCAATAAAACATGAACAAATTAAAACGAATAAAGCAATGAAAAACTGGTATGTATTTGGCACAGTTAGAACCATCCTACACTGAAAAAATTAATTGAAATCAAAATATTTTCATAATGTAACTAACAGTGAAATGGTGAAAAAAAACAATGGTACAAGAGTTTTCAAAAAGCTTAGAAAACAATGATACTTATTACGTGTAACATCGTGGTGAGCTCAAGAGAATGATGAGTTTAACAGTTAGAATGAAGCCAGTTGCTATCTTAAATGGTACAGCAAGTTTGTAGGCAAAACAGAGTTGATTCATGAGACATTAAAGGAAGAAAAACGTCAATGACTTTTTTTAAAAAACCAATTAAAGACCACAAAAAGCACTGCATCAGACAGAAAAGGATAGAAGACACCCATGTTACCAACATCACTTGATTTTTGTCTGAGTATCATTAAATTCAACTGCTGGCTTTCACTGCTGCATACAATGGAGTTGCAGTTGTGTGTTCTGGCTTCATTGTTATCCTGGGACCATTCAAATTCAGAGCAGCATAAGTCAGCTGGCATTTGTTCACGGTATGTTTGGTCTGTAAAACAACAGTGAAAGTAGCTCATCATTGTTTCAAATTTCACTAAAAGTTAAGAATTCTTCAATGTTATCTCAAAACCAAATGATTATAATTAAGAAAACTGTTACTTTATTCATACATATGAACGGAAAGATAGCTCTGCATATACTGTTCTTTCATCCTGTGGCTTAGGATTTTTAGCATCCTTTGAATGGACCAATTCAAGATGAGCATACATTAATCTGTCTTCAGCTCTTTCTTGTTTGCTCTGGAAAGTTAAAGTTTAACATTCATTAATTTCTATTTTCTGGAGCCAAGAATCAGTTTTCCATAGTAATCAATGACAATTACTTTGTCTCCATGAGTTTACTACCTCTTTGTTACATTCTTAATAGCTTAAAGCTTCTCTATTCAATCCCATTTTCTCCACTCGACATAAATCAAAGCTTCCTCATATGCTGATATGACCCTGCTTGCAAACAATGAAACTTCATGGTTGAGTGTGTCAAGACTTGGAAGAGGAACCCTGCTAAATGCAGTTTCCTGAGCAAAAAAATTCAAATTGGATTAATTCAATATTATCAGTTTCAACATTCATATGGAATCCATTCAACATTACATCCTGTAATAAGTTGAAGATGTTGTGTACTTTCTAAATGGAATACGTCTGAATTTCCTTTACAAAGATAAATGAAGTTACTTAAATGCATGTTTCTTCATTTGGAAATGATAGTACAAATTCAAACTGTGTGTAATAACTAAAATTTTGATTGATGCATTCGTTGGTTTAAAACTGGCATTCCTTTTTTTGCATTAAGCTTAAACTGAGGAGTTAATTACACTCATAAAAGCAATTGTTTATTTGTGAGATGAATAGTGATGAAATAATGAGATCTCCATCGTTATTTCAACAGCACCATTTGAATGACGGCAAATGGAGCACTGAAAGTTTATTTTAGTGAAGATGAACTTGCAATCCAATGAATTTTTCATTCTCTTCTGATCTGCATCTCTGCACCTGAGTCAGTGAAACACAAGATTTCACAACCTGACAAGACCAGGGAAATGCATTGGCAAAGCTTAGAATTGTGTTAATGATGACAAATTTAAGGGCTGTCTAGTGAATGCATGTACTACCTGCAACAAGTAAATGATTAAAAACAAATAAATAGAGATGAATGACAACGGTGTAATTGACATTACAAACACATCACTTCAGGATGATCAGGAGAACAGATTTTTTAATAATATTCAATGACATTTAGAATGGACAAAGGAAAAGAAGATATGTTAGCATTATGCTAGTAGTAATGGGTGGGATCAGTGAATAAGGATCTCAGATCAGAATAAGAAAATGAGGAATCTTCTATGGTGGAGCTAAGGTACAGCAAGCAGCAAGGAACATTGGCAGTTGCTGACAAGCCACAAACAGTAGTAGTAACGTGAAACATACATAAATAAAATGATTTGTGACGTGTGGTACATAGCTTTTGCAACAATCATGGCTGGATTCAATTTAGATAAAGGCTCAATAAACTAATGAGCATGAAAGCTGTAAAGGATGAGTTTTTGAGTGTTTCAGGGATAGTTTTCTGGAGCAGTATGTTGAGGAACAGACTGGAGTAATATATCCATCTCATAATATGTGACAAAAAGTAGTTATTTAACAATGTTGTTGTAAGAGAATCTTGAAACCTGAGTAACTGTACAATGATAAAATTATTCATGAAAAATATCACAGTTGCATTTGTAATACAATAAATCATGTCTTTCGATATGTTCTTTTTACATTACTGGCTAAGTTGTACTTAAATCAAGAAAGACAAATAGGAGGCTGGGTGAGCACAGCAAACCAGGCAGCATCTAGGGGAAAGGAGAAGCCAATGTTTTGGGCATTACCCTTCTACAGGACTGATGTGGTGGTAGGGGGAGCTGCAGAAAAAATGGAATGGGGAATGGGAGGGAAACAGAATGGTGGTGATGGATGGATTTTGGTAGTAAGTGTGACAGGATTGGTAGATGGGAGAGATGAATCTGGTTGGTGGCTGGAAGGGAGGGTCAGAAGGTAAAATGAAACAGAGGAGGTGAGGATGGAAGGGGAGGTGGAAATGGGTGGGAAGGCTATTTGAAATTGGACAACTCAATTTTGAGTCCTCCAGGCTGTAGGGTGCCCAGGCGGAAGATAAGGTGGTGTTGTTCTGAGCTGATGCGACACTGGAGGAGGCCAAGAACAGACATGTCTGAGGGGGTTGGGGTGTGGTGAGTAGAAATAGACAGCAACCAGGAGGTTAGGCTTGCCGCTACTGGTGCGGTGATGCTCGGTGAAAAGATCACCTGGTCTATGTTTAGTCACATGAATGTATAGAAGACCATATAAGGTGCACCAGGTGCAATAGACCAGGTTGGAGGAGATGCAGGTAAAGCTCTGTCTCACCGTGAAGGACTGTTTACAGCCCAGGATAGAGGAGAGGGAGATAGTGTGTGGGCAGGCGTTGTGTCTTTTATGGTTACAGGGCAAGGTAATAAACAGGTTGGAGTGGTTGGTTGGGAGTGTGGTGCAAACTAAGAAGACAGAGAGAGGTGGGGAGTGAAAGATTTCTGGGTAGTGGGGGCTATTTGCATTTGGTGGAAGTGTTTGAGGAAGATACATTGGATGCAAAGGCTGGTGGGATGGAAAGTGAGGACAAGGGCCACCCTCTCTTTATTATGTTTGGGGTGGAGCACGTGGTTAAGAGCTGTCGAGTGGAGAATGGAGGAGGTGTGGTGGAGATCTGTCTGGATGACAGAGGTGGGAAAAGAGCATTGTTTGAAAAAGGTGGACATCTGGGATGCTTGAGGATAGACATTGTGAGACCAGATGTGACGAACATGAAGAAATTATGAAAACGGGATGGTGTTTTTGCAGGATACAGGGTGGGAGGATGTGTAGTCCAAGTAGCTATGGGAGTCTGTGGGTTGAGAGTAAATGTCGGTCCATAAACTGTTTCCAGAAATGGAAACACAGAATTGAAGAAAGGGAAGGGAGGTGTCTGAGATATGCCAAGGGAATTTGAGCATGAGGTGGAAGTTGTTAGTGAAGTGAAAGTACTGCTCCAGTTCAGCCTGGGTGCAGGATGCAGCCCCGATGCTGTCATAGATGTAATGGCAGAAAATTTGGGAAATGGTGCCAGTGTACATACTGAAGAGGGACTATTCGACAAAAAGGCAGGAATTGTTGAGGCCCACGCGGGTGAGCATGGCAATCACTTGATTTGGAGAAAGTGGGAAGAATTGAAGGAAAAGTTATTGAGGGTGAGGACTAGTTCAGCGAGACAGAGGAAGGTGTTGCTGGAGGGGACCTGAAGCAGTCTGTTGGAGAGTAAAAGACTGAGGGCCTGTAGGACGTCCTTGTAGGGAATAGATGCGTAGAGGGATTGCACATCCATGTTAAAGATGAATCACTGGGGGCCAGGGAACTGGAAGTTTCCATAGAACATGGTTTGTGCTCCAGATGTTAGTGGGGAATGCCTGGAACAAAGCGATGAAAATGGAGCCGAGATAGGTCAAGGCAGTAAAACCTTTTGACTTCATACAGATAGATTAAAGCATATTATTTTATTTGCAAAGTTGGATTCATTCAGATGAATTTCAAAGCAAAGTTGATGACAAAAAGGCTTACCTCATCTTTGTGTTGAATAGGATTTCTTACTTCTTCCTTTGAACCTGGTGACAATAAATTCAGCATTAATTGTCAAGAGAGATGTGATGTTTGCATTCGTCTGTGAGCGAACAAAATACCACATAATTCGAATAACCACACGCTATTTCAGGCAAATTGGATTGAGAATGTAACTCAAAATGTTGAACACAAATGCAACATATGTCTTGAAGCTGTGGAAAATTACTTCATCAGTGAAATTCACCAGACTGCAGTCAGATCTGAAAAGATTGACTTTTGCATTACAAAGCTATGAACGTGAACATGTCATGCTACTGTTGAAGCGAAACAACTGCCTGCAAGTAGTTTCATATGTATTTATTTTAACTCGACAAGTCAGATTTCATTACCTAATTATGTGAAATTCAGGTTGTTTAATCAACACTTGAATGGAAGTTATTTCAGTTAGTGCATACATATATATTCCTATTCGTACCTTTAGTTCTAATGAAGAGAAAACACTTCACAATCATCACTGTGCATAATAGAATTGCAAGTGCTCCAATTGCATACCCAGCAACAACAGCAACAATGCTTTTCGAAGCAAAATCTATTAGATGGACATAAAACTAAAATTAGAAATTGTATTGGAAAGCAGAGACATACAAATTTAAATATCACATGCTTCATTTCTCATGAAGCCAACTTGTTAGTATTCTAATACTGTTCATGAAATCACATATATCAATTTCTCCAGCCAGTTTTCCGAAATGCCGTCGGATATAAAAAGGGCAAGTCATAGGGATTTGGGGAAATTACAGCAATGATGAAGAAATTTGAATGATCATCTTTTAATTAATCAAAACAAAGACAATTTATGTATCCAACACCAGCCGTATTCGATTGCCACGAGTACAGATCAGGGAACAGTTATGTCGGACAACGTTCTTCAAGATTCACTTTGGAGCATAAGGTCATTGACACCATCTTAAACAACATTTTTCTCCATGTGCAACCAATCTAACTGTTGAGGGGGAAAATTACATAGTTACAGTATACTCAGCTAACAATGCAGAGCTCTAAGCTCTTGGCTCTTGGATTTTAATGCCACCAGTGCAGAAGGTGACATTTGAATTTATTAAACACCTGGAATGGTGTTCATGTTAAAAACGCTGGTCTATTTGCCACAGGAAAAGTGTTGTTAAACTTGAAAGGGTTCAGCAAAGGTTTACAAAGATGTTGCCAGGCTTGAAGGGTTTAAGCGAAAGAGAGAAAGGCAGAGTCGGCTGGTCCTTTTTCTCTCTGGAGGTTGAGGGTCAATTTATCGAGGCTTTTATAGTCACAGGGCCCTGGATAGGGTGAATAGCCATTGCCTTTTGTCCAGGGTAAGGGAGTCAAAATGAGAGGGCATAGGTTTAAGGTGAGAGGGGAAAGATTTAAAAGGGACTCAAGGTGCAATTTTTTTACGCAGAGGGTTGAGCATGTTTGGAACGAACTTCTAGAGAAGTGGTAGAGGCTGGTACAATTACAACATTCTGAAGGCATCTGGAAAAGTGTATAAGTAAAAAGTGTTTGGAGAGATATGAAGCAATGCTAGCAAATGCGACTCGATTAATTTAGGATATCTGTTGTAAAGACCATCTCGATTACTCTAAGACCAGGTAGTTTACTTAATGTCCTTTTGGAAGTCATTCTGCCATCATTAATTGGCCTTCATGTGACTCACTGCACATGCGGTGGTTTTAACTGCTGTCTAGGCAATTACGTACAGACAATAAATGTCCGCCAATAATAACACATTCAATGAATTCAAAGAAATAACCAAACTCTGTTTCATAATATGATGAATAGGGAAATTCACCATGCACTGCTTGGTTCCTGAATGTATGTGAAGATATTCAATCGACTATAAAAGTAATAGCTACGCAAGGGACTGCTCAATGAATAGCAAGACACCAGGAAGCTCAGAGGAACAGGCAAATCTTGGACCCTTCATTCACAGATCACTGAAGGTGGCAGAGCAGGTAAACAGGATGGTTAAGAAACAGACACAGAAAAGTACAAGGTCACTACAAAACAACCTCTTTTAGCTTGGAGCGATACATAATATTGTGTAGTTAAAAGGGAACTGCCTCGTAAGTGTTCTCAGCCTGTTTTTGCCCAGTGGGCTGCCCAGGAAAGATCTAAAGATACAACCAAAGAGTGAAACAGCATGTAAAATTAGATTCAGAGCAGGTATGATATCAGGGACTGTGCCTCACTCATTTGGACTTCCACCATAGGTCGTGAGACAGGTGCTGTGGAGTTGGAGATAGAGCTCCAAGTACTGCCATCGCCAAAGTCCTCGGGGAGTAGGAAGGCAGTGTGAAACTCACATATTAAACATAAATATATATCTGTAGGTTTTCGTCACCAGTTAGCTTTAATTAATGCATTTGTAGTGTAATCGAACAGTTGTAATTCAGATATGTAAAGTACTTTTACACAATATATTATATGTATTGAAATATGTTAGTAATCATTTTGACCAGAATTTAAAGAGCCAGTTACTTTGGCTGTGGAAGCATTCTGTGTCCCGGGATGGTCCTGTAATAGAGATTAGTAGGAACTGCAGATCTTGAAGAATTGGAGATAACAAGATGTAGAGCTGGATGAACACAACAGGCCAAGAAGCATCAGAAGAGCATGAAGGCTGACGTTTCAGGCCCAGACCCTTCTTCAGAAATGCTGAAGAAGAGCCTAGGCCTGAAATGTCAGTTGTCCTGCTCCACTGATGCTGCTTGGCCTGTTGTGTTCATCCAGCTCCATATCTTGTTATCTCATGATCCTGGAATAATTGGCTCCGTGTGTTAGTGGCCAGTTGTCTGTGGAGAGACCACTTAGTTTTGGGAAAGGGATAAGGAGCACAATCCCAAGGGATAATTCTGTGCCATTAAGAACTGTCTGGGGGAAATAGGTTTCCCAATGTAAACCAAGGGCATTATCCACATGGGGTGCATCCTGCTGAGTGGCCTCCTGTATGATGCCCCGGGAGGTGCGAGGTTTAAAGGAGGTGAATGGGACATTGACGCTGTGCTGGTGAGGGCGGCTCAGACCGCTCAGGAAAGAACAGATAAAGCCGAGTAAGAAGCAGATGAGTGCAGCCTGCAACAGAAACAAAAAGTACTGGAAATCACTGCGGGTCAGGCAGCATCCACAGAGAGAGAGCAAGCTAATGTTTCGGGTCGAGACGACCCTTCATCAGAGCTGGTGAAGCCTGGAGGGGGCAGGATTAATACAATGGTGGGCATTTCGGGGAGTGGGGGTATAGTGCTAGGGATAAACGGTGTTGACAGTGCAGTTTAAGTGATCCGAATGTGAGAAGGGAAGGACGTTGGTGTGTCCAACTGCAGGCCTGGTAAGAACAGACAATCAAACTGTATAAGCTGCAACAAAAACAAAGTTGCTGGAAAAGCTCAGCAGGTCTGGCAGCCTCTGTGAAGGAGAAAACACAGTTAACATTTCGGCCCATTGTTGATAGGGCCCTCAGTCAGGTCCGACCCATCTCCCGCACTGCTGCCCTCACCCCTTCTCTTCCCTCCCGCAGCAGCAATAGGCTTCCCCTGTTCTCACCTGCTATGCCACCGACATCCACATCCAGAAGATCATCAGACACCATTTCCACCACCTCCAGCAAGATGCCACCATCAGACCCATATTCACCTCCCCTCCCTTGCCCACCTTCCACAGGGACCATTCTCTCTGGGACACCCTGGTCCACACTTCCTTCAGTTCCAACACCTCCACACAGCCATATGGTACCTTCTCCAGTAACTGGCGAAAGTGCAATGCCTGCGTATTTACCTCCTCCCTCCTCAGTATCCAAGGGCGAAAACTTCCCTTCCAGGTGAAGCAACACTTCACCTGCACTTCCTAAAATCTAGTCTACTGCATTCGCTGCTCACAATGTGGTCTCCTCTACATTGGGGAAACAAAGCATAGACTTGGCGACCGCTTTGAAAAACATCTATGCTCTGCTCACAAAAAAGATCCTGAACAACCTGTTGCCTGCCACTTCAATGCACCATCTTGCTCCCTGGCCAACATTTCTGTCTCCTGCTTGTGACAGCATTCCAGTGAAGCCCCAGACAAGCTGGAGGAACAACACCTCATTTTCCACTTGAAGTCTCTACAGCCCTCCAGACTCAGTATTGAGTTCAATAATTTTAGGGCCCAAACTCTCCCACATCCCAGCCCGTCACCCCACACACCAGACCTTGTTACCACATAGCCTGCCATTACACACCCCTTGTTGATAGTCACGAACAGTCCCCATTAACGACTATTCACCCTCCCAGCCTGATCATTAGCAACTCCTTTGTCTGACCAACTGTTTCTCTCTCTCTTTGTCCTCTATCTTATCGTTTATTCCCTATCCCACCACCTCCCTATTTTCTGCACATAAACTGGCATTTTCCCAGCCACCATCAGTTCAGCGGAAGGGTCACTGGACACGAAACGTTAACTCTATTTTCCTACTCCACAGAAGCTGCCAGACCTGCTGAGCTTCTCTGGCAACTTTGTTTTTGTTAACGTTTCGGGTCCAGTGACCCTTCCTCAGATCTGCCCCTTAGAACCGGGGTTGAAAACCCATCAACCCCTCCCATGGTCTGAGACCCCAATTCCGTCTTAGATGCTCCTTCTCAGAAAAACATGAGAATATCTCAGAGTTCCTTCTGTACCCTACATGAGAGGAACTGGAGCAGACGTGGACAGTGAGTAATCGCCTCGACTGGGAAGGTGATCGGGACACTGAGATGTGACCACTAGTGGGAATTAATGCAGGGTCCCAGGGGCAAAACATCTCTGACAGAATTCATTGGAGAAATGGAAATAAACAGCACATTGTGCTCTTGCTTGATACCTTCCAGAAACATGGGAACTAAAGTGACAATGAATAGATTTGAGAGAACAGATCCACTGGCACTTTGGGCACTGGTGAGATTGGCAAAGGGGAATGCACCACTGTGGATGTTATCTATGTTAATATGCAGTGTAAACGAAAATATTGTTGGGATGGATGTTGTTGTGGGCATCAAAATATGAACCCCAATTGGAAAGTCTTGTTTTTGTGAATGAAGGATGAATGCAGTAGTTGGGAAAGCTAACTGGGACCCCAGTACATTCCATTCTTTCATGAATAATTAATAGGAAGCAGCATTGAGGGCACAAGGAGATCACAGACACTAGTGAAGGGTCAGCGTCAGCAGGGGTGTATGACCTGTTGTCTTCCTTTATAACGTCCTTGTGTGGTCAGTCCAGAAATCGGGTGATAACTGGAGAATGATGGTCATTGACTGATAGTTAAGCCAACACACCCCAGCATTGGCCATTGGTTCTCCCAGAGATTTTAGCATTGCCAGAGCAACTGTCGTTGGGAACTGATGAATGGTTTGCAGGAATCTATCTCCCTAATACTTTCATTTCCTTGATGGTAATTCACAGAATCAATTTGCTTTCACTCGGTATGTGGGTTACGCAGGGTGACGAGCACATTCCAACTCTATGCCATGGTTTAATTGCTAGGAAATGGAGATGTTCCCTCTCTCTAGTGATATAAAATCCCTTTCTATAGATGATATACTGCCACATGGCCCTTCAGAGGAAGCAATAACTGAAGACACGACTACTTTGACTCTGTACCTACGGAATGAAGGCTGCGAAATTAATCCTAAAGAAAACCAGCGACCAAGCCGGTGTGTTATTTTGCTGAGAATACAATGGGCCGGGGGGAGCGTGTGACAAAGTGCGCAATAAAATCATTGAGTTGCGGTCCTGGACGGCGAAAGAAATGATCCAAAGTTTTAGAGCGAAGTGCAGTTATTGCAAAGGCATGTCCCTCACTTAATCTAATTACACCTCACCACTGAACTGATTTCTTACTCTGACTTTGAGGCACAGATCCTGAGAGAGATGTTGTCTGGCAGTGGCTCATATGCGGGGTGATTAGCTGCTGTGTCAAAATGCAACAGAGATAAAGGGCCACAAACCATCTTGGGGATTATTACGGTGAGCCAAGAATTCAGCTACATTAAATTCTATACAGTTTCTCCATCTTCAGTACTTGTATGACACCTGCACCCCAAAGTGAATATTGTTTTAACTGCAACAGTGGAAATAACTAATGGAAATTAATAACCTTCCCGTTGCCACTTGGAATACGCACGATAAACTTTACAGAGGTGAGGCAGGAGAATGTACTCATCACTATTCTACGTAGAGCAGAGGCAGGAAAAGTTGTGTGAACTTCCGTGGATATTGATTCGAAACAAAATGGAACGGCTAAAGTTGGGCAAGTAACTAAGAAAACTATTAAACTACTTGCTGCATGGGCCAAACCATTAGCCCACAGAGATTTAGCAAATTGGTTTTTGAGCGACAAAGTGAGGAAGTTTGCGAAAAGCACCATTTCGGAAATGTATTACACCCAGATAAATCTTAGTGCTGAAGCTAACTGAATACATTGTAACCTGCTTGAGCTGTATATTTTAGCACAATTATGTCAAATCAACCAACGCATTGCTATCCAGAAACCTGTTGTCGAGGAGAAAAATATTTCACCTTGCTTTTACCAACTTAACATTTATGCCTGATTTGTTAAATGGTCATTACACTGTCACAGTATGTCATGATATCATTTTTTAAAAACAAGAACACGGCAGCAAATATGGTATCTGTCTATCACCCTCCCTCTTCTGTCTTGCATATTCCATGGACAACTGTGTTTTATAGGAAATGGCTGGACAACAACAAGCAGACCCA
Organism: Stegostoma tigrinum; assembly: GCF_030684315.1. Lineage (NCBI taxonomy): Eukaryota > Metazoa > Chordata > Chondrichthyes > Orectolobiformes > Stegostomatidae > Stegostoma > Stegostoma tigrinum. The sequence goes on from NC_081369.1 coordinate 2,624,211, forward strand.
CTGGGAACAATGACCAGTAGGCCTGGGGTGCCCCTTGTATTTTCGCTACCTTTGAAAGATGATACAATCGTCTCAGAATTTGGCCTGAACCACAAATTTGTTTCCAGCACTCATATTGTCTACCTCAATGACAAGAAAGAGGAACAATCTGCCAATCTACTTTGGGACAAAATACATATTATGTGTGAAGAAATGAGACATAAGCACTATATAATCAAAGAATGAAAGGCGATAACTGAGTATCGAGACGGGTATCTCCCCATGTGATTTTTAAGAAATTGCAAGCTCTCCTTGCAAATCGTCAAGATTTCCCACTTGATAAGAGTACACTGGGGCTTCTTAGATCAAGAAACTGCCATGACTTACAGCCATGATCAATTGATTTGCAAAGCAGACGATTTAGGAACCATTACCATGCATCATTAGTGGGTCATATTTAATGGGTTGTCGCCAAAAGCTTCTGCAGTGCTCACTGTTAGAGTATCCAATTGTTTATTTTATTTTTAATTGGTCATTTCTTGTTTTTTATGTACCTGTGCAATGGTCTGAAAACTATATTGTAAGTACAACCAAACTGTAGCTACTGAGCAGCATGTACATACTTGTATACAGTTTTCATAATCTAGTTTGAAGACATCAATGGATATTGCATAGAGTGGTCTTAAAAATGATATCGCCAAACCAGACCATTCAGGGCTAATCATTCAGGGTTAACTGAGCATGAAAATCAGCAATTGAGGGTAATTGGAAAATGACAGGTTTTGTGCAAAATCAGCCTTCTTTGGCTGGGAGGTAACTGCATGACCTTGGCTGGGTGGGAAACAGAATAATGTGCAGTTAAAAAGGAGCCATCCAGAGTTTTTTTTTCCCAGCTTGTTTTCTGTACAGTGGAATACCAGGAAAGTTTTGTCATTGCTATGAAATGGTGCTATAGCATGGAACAGTAGATTCAGAGCAGTATTAACATCGGGGACTTTGCCCCGGTCATTAGACTTTCACTGTTGGGCTGGAGTTCATGAGACAAGCACCGTGGAATCTGAGATAGAGTCCCATGTGCTGTCATCGCCAAGGTCCCCGCCGAGTCCGAAAGGCAGTATGAGAATCATATGTTTAACATATATCTGAACATATGAACATCTGAACATCTTAACATATATGGAAAGACTTGATTGCCCTGGGGATGGTGAAGAAGAGATGAATTTTTACAGGGAAAGACAACAGGTTTTGAGCGAAATTGAGGATTGATTTTTCACCAAGACGGTGTTGAGCAAAAGGAATGCAATGCCTGGGAGGGGAGTGCAGTCGGAAAGCTTTCAGAAATGTACATGGACAAGCACTTCAACTGTCATTCCATTCAAGCCTAAGCGTAAAGTGCTGGTAAGTGTGATTCGTGTAAATAGGTGGGCTGCGCCCAATGGGCCAAAGGGCTTTTTTCTGTCCTGTGTAACCTGATGATTTTCCTCTCATAGACGGTAAGGGCTGCAGATGCTGAAGCAACAATCAATAAATGTGGAGGTGGAAAAATACAGCTGGTCTGACAGCACGCGAGGAGCAGGATAGTCGTCGTTTCCGGCCGAAACCTTTCGAGCGTTTGCCGCTCCACATTTGTTGATATTCCTCCCTGTTCCCGTTGCCCCTTTATAACATTTCCAGTTTATTTGTTTTTTTTAAATTTAACACTGAACTTATATTCGGAAATGAATTGCAACATTTTGCATTTAATCAAAATTATCGGACCGCTCCATAACGAATATCCATTATTGGCTGTCTCCAATGTGACAATATACTGCACATGTTCGGAATAAGATGAAGAAAATCAAACTTTAACCACAAAATGCCAAATTTATGGATTGACATAATTAAGGGCAGTTGACCGTAGTATTCACTTAGTGCTTTGTGAACATTTTCAAACAATATCTGAAAGATCAATGTACATCGTGTCATACAATCTTACCTTCTTTTGTAACAGTGTAGCTGGCATTTACTGGAAATGTGCTCGAAACGTGATAGACTTGACACATGTAGACTGTGTCACTTTCGGGTGTATTTCGCACGTCCAAGGAGCTGACAACTTCATAAAGTCCGTCACCTTTTGCCTGTTTAATATTTCTAAATCCAGTGAAGATTTGTGTACCGTTTCTGTGCCAAGTAAGGTTATAGTCTTCTGGATAAAACCGAGATGTCCTGCATTGCAGCTTGAAAGAAGCGGATGGAGTGTCTTCAGAACGTATTGACACAAGTTTGAGAGGAGCTGGTGAAGCTGCATTGTAAATAGCAACATTTAAATGAATGTGGACATTACACTTCTACTCCAAAACTTAAACTGTTTATTGAACTAACCAACTCCCACTTCTGGGAATGGCAGCTGCATTGATCGTCAATATTTACACTGGTCGGGGTTGCTATTACGACTATCATGTAGCGACCTTCTAATGCAATTGATACATCACCTTTATGTTCAGCAAAGTTGGATACGACGTTGTGTCTATATGAACACAAACATGTTTGAGTTTTTAAACTCTACACTCCTCGCAATCAGATGCTTGACAACTGGACCACAGAAAATGAGGGGAACAGGAATTTGGCTTTTCAAAGTTGAAAACAAAATGACATTTAAAGTGCTTAATATTGCTGATAAGCTCCAGACAATTCATTCTGTTACTCCATGCTTAAATCGTAAAAAAAAATGTTCACCTGGAAGTCTTAGATGAGATTAGATTTTCTACAGTGTGGAAGCAGGCCCTTCGGCCCAACAAGTCCACACTCTCCCTTGCAGCATCCCAACCAGACCCATCCCCTATATGCAACATACCCCTGATCACCACAGGCAATTTAGCATGGCCAATCCAGCAGCCTGCACATCTTCGGACTGTGGGAGGAAACCGAAGTACCCGGAGGAAACCCACCAGACACGAGGAGAATGTGCAAACTCCACGCAGACAATCGCCCGAGGCTGGAATCGAACGCGCGTCCCTGCTCTTGTGAGGCTGCACTGAGCCACCGTGCTGCCCCAAATCGCTTGCAATACAAGACAAATCCCAATACGATTTGCTGATAGAGTGGAATTGCTGAAATGTGCAGTGTCGCTAATGATCGTTTGCTTTTCTTTCCATATTATTGAACATGATGTTGCAAAGAAGTGAATGATTTATGTTCACTTATATTTAAGAAAATGTAACTGCTAACTCACGTTCACTGTCTATTGGAACTAAGACCAAACGTTTTCTGGGGTAACACGAACCGTACACAACGAGTTGTGCAGCGGATATGTCAACAACTGTTCTGCGCTGATTTTTGGCTATACAGTGATATAGTCCAGCATCCAGGACAGTCACATTGAAGAGATAAAGGTAGCCTCTGCGTTCCTTGACTTTGAAGACTTTTTTGCTGTCTTTCTTCAGTAACATCTTATCACCGTCACGCCACCAGGAAACCGTTGCGCTTGAAAGGTTGCGTTTGAAGGAGAAATCGCATCGCAGAACAGCTGTTGTATTTTTTCGGGTCTTCGTTGGCACGATATGCAGCAGGGCACTGTCCAAAGTGCACACAGCAACTGTTAACAAAAGAAATATACCCTGACAAAATAGTGAAGCTGGACTGCACTGTGAAATAACATAATTAATCCAATACACTCAAAAAGGGGCGATTTAGCATGTCTTGCTCTTTAAATTCTGCCCCACTGTCTGATTTTCTGTCCGAACTGTACTGCTTTCACTGATCAAGAGGATTCGGGAGGACAAGCAAAACTGATGTAAAAGACATACGAGAAAAGTCTCCGGTTATCCGTCAAATATCAGTTCAGTCATTCTTCTGTCTTGATAAAGAACATTTCAAACACTGCCAGAAGAAACATGTACCTGGATATGAAATATACAACAAACATAAGTTCCACAATGATCCACTCGCAAACATAGCGACTAAGAAAATCTGGCAGATCATACATTGGATGTAAAAAAGAGAACTGATGAAAGTTTGTTGGAAAATCAGTTATGCATCGATTTTAGTCACTTGCGTCAACATGACGTCAAGAAGCACGTGACTAATTCCTTGCCGAGTGTGCAATATGCATGGGTTTGCATATCAGATCTTGTTGTGGTAACAGTGAGCGGAAGTGATAACACGGACAGACAACTGCAGTTATAGCAAAATGTAGGGCGAGATGGTGAAGCTCCCGCTATTGTCCGTATCCACTCACATGACCCACCAGGTTTGGGTACAATGTCAGTCGGACCAATACAAAACTCCATTCCTTAAGTTTTTACCAGTGAACACATGACGATAATATCCTTTCCTTAAGAACATTTTTCTCAGAATTTCAGCCGCAGGGTACAACTGAGGCCGTTTCAAAGGAAACACATGTTTCGGTTGCATGGTGGCTCAGTGGTTGTCACCGCTGCCTCCCAGTTCCAGGGATCCGTGTTCGAGATGGTGACTGTGTCGGGTTTGCACATTCTTCCCGTGTCTGAGTGGGTTTTTTTTTTACCGTTTCCTCCACAGTCCAAAGATGTGCAGGATCGGTTGATTGACCATTGTCCGCAGTGTCCAGGGATATGCAGGCAAAGGTGGGTCAGCCGCGGGAATGCGGTGTGGCGGTGTGGTGGGATAACAGGGATAGGGTGGGATGGTCTTCAGAGAGTCGATGCACTGCACTCTGGAGATTCTCTGATTCAAAGGCGTTTGCAATTTAATTAGAGTTTGAAAGATACCAGGTGTCAGTAAGTAACTGATGTAAATCATTCATTCAACTGAATGAGTATTTGCCCTGGCTCTTCTACCAATGACTGAATTGTGTAAAAACGCAATATGCTTATTTCTTGCAGTGGAGGTACCGGCGATTGATTCAGGTGGACAAAGTCAGAAGTCGCAAGACAGGTGTATTTGGAAGGCTTTCAGAGCACTGCACTTCACCCGACGAAGCAGCAGCGACTCGAAAGCTTGTGATTTCAAATAAACCTGTTGGACTTTGGCCTGGTGTCGTCTGACTTCTGACTTACTTCTTGCAGGTTGCTGTTTGTCTCATTAAATGAAATTGCTGGCACGCTGCTTGGTGACTGATGTGGATTTGCATAATTTTGGTGATGTTTCGAGCAGCCATGGGACAAAGTTTCCACAAAGTTTTGGATCAGTTATTAGTTCAGACTGTTCCTGCCCTTTAGTTATGAAAGCACATTTGGACGTAAATTGAGATGAGTTCAATTAAGATGTCCATTGCAAATACATAATTGTGAACAACCTTTTGTTTATTCACTGTTTTGAGGAATCCCTGACAAGTTATCTCAAAGGCAGTGTTTCCTTCTTGAAACTTTAAGACAATGAAAGTCTTGTCTGCCAATTTCACTGCTTTATCCTGGTGCCATCCTTCGCAGTTCTATGGGAGCTGTAGCCATTCAGGAGAGTAGAGAGATTTCAGCAAAGTCCTGAATTCTACTGTTCAGAGAAAACTAATGCATTTCCGAGCAACGATCTGGATCAACACAGAGCTATCCCTTGCCCTGTTTCTAAAACACTCCAGTATTCCCTCATCAGTTGCTCACTCCGTTTATCTGCGTCACATTAACAACAACGGATTAAGAAGGCAGCCCGAGACGGCTTGCTCAGGGGCATTTCGGTGTTTCCAATAAATACTGGCCTTGCCAACAACGTCCACATTCTGTTAAAGCATAACAATAACAGTTGTGTTGTCAGTTTCATTTCAAGAGCTAATTCTATTTTGATATCTGGAAAGAACATAAAAGTCCTAAGAGGGCATTAAAAAATAATAAGATTCAGGGGCTATTAATGCATTGGTTTGCTCATAACATTGTTACATAAAATATCCACTTTTCTGCTTATGCATGAGAGTAGAAGCTGCAAAGTTAATTGGGTGGAATGAGTTCGTGCTCTAATTTTAGGCTAGGAATCAGACAAAGAGCTGCGGATACCGGGGATCTGAAACAAATACAGACATTGCGATGGAAACGTAATAGTTTTGAGATGATGCACTGGTGCTTGAATCAGATACTTTGTGTTTGTCGAGCAAAGAGCGCCAGCTATCGTGATGTTTATCGTTACGCAACAAAAATAACAGAAAGCTAAAACTGATCAAACCAGACAGTGTAAATTAAAAGTGCTTGGAATTTCTGTAAAAGAAGTATGAAACCTGCAGTCGAGGGAAGTTGTATTCCGTGACCTGAGGTGAACTCTAGAATGTTTCCACTTATTTGTCGGCTCGGCTGAGTGGAACCTATTCCACAATAAACCGACATGTTGCCGGCTCATAGCCTGCTCTCTGAGTCAGGAGAACGAACATGTCCGTTCAGTGGGTACCTGCATGGGCCCAAGCTATGCCTGCCTCTTTGTAGGGTCCGTGGAACAATCCCTCTTCCAAAGCTACACTGGCCCTTTCCCCATCTGTTCCTCCGTGACATTGATGACTGTTTTGGCGCCGCCTCCTGTTCCCACCAGGAGCTCGAACAGTTCATCCACTTCACTAACACCTTCCGCCCCAACCTTCAGTTTATCTCTCTCTCCTTCCTGGACCTCTTTGTCTCCATCTCTGGCATCCACCTGGAAACGGATATCCATTTTAAACCTACCAACTCCCACAACTACCTGGAATATTCCTCCTCTCACCCACCTTCCTGTAAAAATGCCATCCCCTATTTCCAATTCCTTTGCCTCCGCTGCATCTGCTCCCGAGATGAAGCATTCCACTCCTGAACATCGCATATGCCTTTTTTTTTCCAAAAACCACAACTTCCCCTCCACGGTGATCAAAAATGCCCTGGACTGTGTCTCCTGCATTTCCTGCAACTCATTCCTCACACCCGCTATTCGCAATAATAACCAAAACAGAATCCCCCCTCGTCCTCACGTACCACCCCATCAACTTCCAAATCCAACGCATCATCCTCCGATATTCCCGCCGTCTGCAATCGGACCCCAAAACCAAAGACATTTTTCCCCTCCCCACCCTTATATGCTTTCCAGAGGGACCACTCTCTTCGCGACTCCCTTATCCGCTCCACACTCCCCTCCAGCCCCACCACCCCGGGCACATTTCCCTGCAACCGAAGCAAGTGCTACACCTGCCCCTATACCTCCCTCCTCATCCCAATCCCAGGCCGTGGGAAGGCTTTCACATCAAACAGATGTTCTCCTGCACATCTGTCAATGTTATGTGCTGTAACCGCTGTTCCCGTTGTGGCCTCGTCTACATCGGGGAAACAAAGCAAAGGCTTGGGGATCACTTTGGGGAACACCTACGCTCTGTTCGCAACAGACAACTACACTTCCCAGTCGCGAGCCATTTCAATTCCACCCGTCCCCACCCCCAGACGACATGCCTATCCTGGGCCTCCTGCTTTGCCACAATGACGCCACCCGAAAGATGCAGGACCAGCATCTCATATTTCGCTTGGGAACTCTCTAGCCCAATGGTATCAATGTGGATTTCACAAGCTGCAAAATCTCCCCTCCCCCGACCACTTGCCAAAACCAGCCCGGCTAGTCCCCGCATCCCTAACCATTCTTCCCACCTCAAGCCCCACACCCATCCCCTACCCATTAACCTCATCCCGCCCCCCTGACCAGTCCGTCCTCCCTGGACTGACCTATTCCACGCCCCAATTCCCCACCTACATTCACCTTCGCTTGTTCTAACCCCACCTGTTTGACCTGTCTGTCTCCTGTCACCCTATCTTCTCCTTTATCCATCTTCTATCCGCCTCCCCCGTCTCTCCATTTATTTCAGGATCCCCATCCCCTCCCCCATTTCTGAAGAAGGGTCCCGACCTGAAACCTCAAACTTTCCTGCTCCTCTGATGCTGCTTGGCCTGCTGTGTTCATCCAGCTCCGCACCGTGTTCTGTCCGTTCAGTGCTTTTGTTAATGTGCTGTGCATAAAAGGAGAGAGAAACGACTGCGTTTGTGCTTCGAAGTGACTTCACTTATGTCAGAATAGGAGGTATATGTATTTAATTAACAGAGGCCCTTTCAATCGCCATTTCAATGCAGCAGCTATCTAAAAAATATCAGAGATAGTAGGAACTACCGATGCTGGAGTCTGAGATAACCAGTTTGAGACTGCAGTGTGGATCTGGAGGAACACAGCAGGCCAGGCAGAATCAGTGCAGCAGGATCCCGACTCGAACGTCAGCTTTCCTGCTCCTCTGTTGGTGCCTGGCCTTCAAAATATCATCTTGCGTTTCTGACTACAGGTTCTCATGTTGGATACTAATGGGAGTATCCAGTGCAAGGCCTTCTCAATATGTCGACCTCAAAATTCTAGGAATTGTCACATGTAAGGAACATGTGAGAAATTTGTTTATTCTTTCACGGATAAATTATCGCTGAATGTTCATAAACCGTGATTTTTGACAAGACATCGGCTTAGGATCGCTACAGCGCAGAAAGAGCCCGTTCGGCTCATCGACTGCACACTAGCGCTGCGAACAACATCCCATCCAATGGCCAGAGTGAATATTCATCAAATATATGATTTACCTCTGATATTTAATAAGCCCTGGTGTTGTCCAGACACTAAATAAATTGTTCCTGTCTTTGAATCATATAATGCTTGCAGTGCGGTGGGAGGCCCTTCCGCCCATCCAGTCTGCACAGATGTTGCAAAGAGCATCCCACCCAATCCCCGTAAACCCACATTAACCATGGCTCACCCGCCTCTTCTACACACACCAGGTCAATCCATCTAACCTGCACACCTTTGGGCTATGGGAGGAAGCCGGAGCACTCGGAGGAAATTCACACAGACATGGGGAGTATGTGCAAACTCCACGCAGACAGTTGGCTGAGGCTGGAAGCAAACCCCATTCGCTGGCGCTATGAGGCTAATGACTGTGCCACCATGCTGTACAATTGGAAACGTGTGATAACATGGTTAATAAACTGATAGAATTATTTGAGACAATAAGGTGCGGAGCTCGATGTACACAGCAGGGCAAGCAGCATCAGAGGAGCAGGACAGCTGACGTTTCGGATTGGGCTTGGAAGTGAAGTAATCCAATGTAGATTTAGAATCCTCAAGCTAAACAAAGGGGGAAAAAACAGTATTGTGAAGGATGATTTGATTACCATTCGTGTGTAACTTCATTAAAAGGCATGACGGTGGTGAAGCATTGGTGAATATGTTAGGAATGAATGCAGGCTGTGCAACACCACATCGAGACCTGGTGCAACATATACACTAGGAAGGTTAGAGCAACAATGGCGGGCGATATAAATGTTCATTAATGTGGTGAGACTTGAACCCAGGCTTTCTGGATCAAAAGTACTGCGCTATTGTCATCGGCCAGAACCATACTCGGACCAGTGCCTTTGTGGCTGGCATAACTAGGTAAATAGAGAAGGTTTTAAACTGAATCGTGGGGGCAAAGGATCACAGGTGGGAAGATGTTGTCTATCAAAAGCAAATGCAAGTGAAGAAGGGAAAATAAGACTAAGGGAAATGAGCGACAAAGAAAGGCACAATTGGCAACAAGAGACAGTGACAAGGAATGCATTACCAATCAAGTTGATGTACTCCAAAGTTAACAAAAAAAGAAGAAACTAGAGCATTGTCGAAGTAAGTTAGCCCATTGAGTCCATAACAACTCCTGAAGAGCATCCCACACCAGACTCACACTCCCAACCCTATCCCTGTAACCCAGTATATCCCAAGGCTAATACACTTGTCTTGAACAATCCCAGACAACATAGACAAGTTTGCATGGCCATTCCGCCTAACACGCGCATCTTCGGACAGTAGGAGGAAACCGCACACCCAGAGGAAACACGCGCAGACAAAGGCGGAGTGTGCAAACTCCACCCAGTACTGCCATCGCCAAAGTCCCCGGGGAGTAGGAAGGCAGTGTGAAACTTACATATTAAATATAAATATATATCTGCAGGTTTTCGTCACCAGTTAGCTTTAATTAATGCATTTGTAGTGTAATCGAACAGTTGTAATTCAGATATGTAAAGTACTTTTACACAATATATTATATATATTGAAATATGTTAGTAATCATTTTGACCAGAATTTAAAGAGCCAGTTACTTTGGCTGTGGAAGCATTCTGTGTCCCGGGATGGTCCTGTAATAGAGATTAGTAGGAACTGCAGATCTTGAAGAATTGGAGATAACAAGATGTAGAGCTGGATGAACACAACAGGCCAAGAAGCAGCAGAAGAGCATGAAGGCTGACGTTTCAGGCCCAGACCCTTCTTCAGAAATGCTGAAGAAGAGCCTAGGCCTGAAATGTCAGTCGTCCTGCTCCTCTGATGCTGCTTGGCCTGTTGTGTTCATCCAGCTCCATATCTTGTTATCTCATGATCCTGGAAAAATTGGTTCCGTGTGTTAGTGGCCAGTTGTCTGTGGAGAGACCACTTAGTTTTGGGAAAGGGATAAGGAGCACGATCCCAAGGGATAATTCTGTGCCATTAAGAACTGTCTGGGGGAAATAGGTTTCCCAATGAAAACCAAGGGCATTATCCACATGGGGTGCATCCTGCTGAGTGGCCTCCTGTATGATGCCCCGGGAGGTGCGAGGTGTAAAGGAGGTGAATGGGACATTGACGCTGTGCTGGTGAGGGCGGCTCAGACCGCTCAGGAAAGAACAGATAAAGCCGAGTAAGAAGCAGATGAGTGCAGCCTGCAACAGAAACAAAAAGTACTGGAAATCACTGCGGGTCAGGCAGCATCCACAGAGAGAGAGCAAGCTAATGTTTCGGGTCGAGACGACCCTTCATCAGAGCTGGTGAAGCCTGGAGGGGGCAGGATTAATACAATGGTGGGCATTTCGGGGAGTGGGGGTATAGTGCTAGGGATAAACGGTGTTGACAGTGCAGTTTAAGTGATCCGAATGTGAGAAGGGAAGGACGTTGGTGTGTCCAACTGCAGGCCTGGTAAGAACAGACAATCAAACTGTATAAGCTGCAACAAAAACAAAGTTGCTGGAAAAGCTCAGCAGGTCTGGCAGCCTCTGTGAAGGAGAAAACACAGTTAACATTTCGGCCCATTGTTGATAGGGCCCTCAGTCAGGTCCGACCCATCTCCCGCACTGCTGCCCTCACCCCTTCTCTTCCCTCCCGCAGCAGCAATAGGCTTCCCCTGTTCTCACCTGCTATGCCACCGACATCCACATCCAGAAGATCATCAGACACCATTTCCACCACCTCCAGCAAGATGCCACCACCAGACACATATTCACCTCCCCTCCCTTGCCCACCTTCCACAGGGATCATTCTCTCTGGGAAACCCTGGTCCACACTTCCTTCAGTTCCAACACCTCCACACAGCCATACGGTACCTTCTCCAGGAACTGGCGAAAGTGCAATGCCTGCGTATTTACCTCCTCCCTCCTCAGTATCCAAGGGCGCAAACGTCCCTTCTAGGTGAAGCAACACTTCACCAGCACTTCCTAGAATCTAGTCTACTGCATTCGCTGCACACAATGTGGTCTCCTCTACATTGGAGAAACAAAGCATAGACTTGACGACCGCTTGGAAGAACATCTACGCTCTGCTCACAAAAAAGATCCTGAACAACCTGTTGCCTGCCAGTTCAATGCACCATCTTGTTCCCTGGCCAGCATCTCTGTCTCCTGCTTGCTACAGCATTCCAGTGAAGCCCCGCACAAGCTGGAGGAACAACACCTCATTTTCCACTTGAAGTCTCTACAGCCCTCCAGACTCAATATTGAGTTCAATAATTTTAGGGCCCAAACTCTCCCACATCCCAGCCCGTCACCCCACACACCAGACCTTGTTACCACATAGCCTGCCTTTACACACCCCTTGTTGACAGTCACGAACAGTCCCCATTAACGACTATTCACCCTCCCAGCCTGATCATTAGCAACTCCTTTGTCTGACCAACTGTTTCTCTCTCTCTTTGTGCTCGATCTTATCGTTTACTCCCTATCCCACCACCTCCCTATTTTCGGCACATAAACGGTAATTTTCCCAGCCACCATCAGTTCTGCGGAAGGGTCACTGGACCCGAAACGTTAGCTCCGTTTTTCTACTCCACAGAAGCTGCCAGACCTGCTGAACTTTTCTGGCAACTTTGTTTTTGTTAACGTTTCGGGTCCAATGACCCTTCCTCAGATCTGCCCCTTAGAACCGGGGTTGAAAACCCATCAACCCCTCCCATGGTCTGAGACCCCAATTCCGTCTTAGATGCTCCTTCTCAGAAAAACATGAGAATACCTCAGAGTTCCTTCTGTACCCTACGTGAGAGAAACTGGAACAGATGTGGACAGAGAGTAATCGCCTCGACTGGGAAGGTGATCGGAACACTGAGATGTGACCAATAGTGGGAATTAATGCAGGGTCCCAGGGGCAAAACATCTCTGACAGAATTCATTGGAGAAATGGAAATAAACAGCACATTGTGCTCTTGCTTGATACCTTCCAGAAACTTGGGAACTAAAGTGACAATGAATAGATTTGAGAGAACAGAACCACTGGCACTTTGGGCACTGGTGTGATTGGCAAAGGGGAATGCACCACTGTGGATGTTATCTATGTTAATATGCAGTGTAAACGAAAATATTGTTGGGATGGATGTTGTTGTGGGCATCAAAATCTGAACTCCAATTGGAAAGTCTTGTTTTTGTGAATGAAGGATGAATGCAGTAGTTAGGAAAGCGAACTGGGACCTCAGTACATTCCATTCTTTCATGAATAATTAATGGGAAGCAGCATTGAGGGCACAAGGAGATCACAGACACTAGTGAAGGGTTTGCGTCAGCAGGGTTGTATGACCTGTTGTCTTCCTGTATAACTGCCTTGTGTGGTCAGTCCAGAAATCGGGTGATAACTGGAGAATGATGGTCATTGACTGATAGTTAGCCAACACACCCCAGCATTGGCCATTGGTTCTCCCAGAGATTATAGCATTGCCAGAGCAACTGTTGTTGGGAACTGATGAATGGATTGCAGGAATCTATCTCCCTAATACTTTCATCCCCTTGATGGTAATTCACAGAATCAATTTGCTTTCACTCGGTTTGTGGGTTACGCAGGGTGACTAGCACATGCCAACTCTATGCCATGGTTTAATTGCTAGGATCTGGAGATGTTCCCTCTCTCCAGTGATAGAAAATCCCTTTCTATAGATGATATATTGCCACACGGCCCTTCAGAGGAAGCAATAGCTGAAGATACGACTACTTTGACTCAGTACGTACGGAATGAAGGCTGCGAAATTAATCCTAAAGAAATCCAGCGACCAAGCCGGTGTGTTATTTTGATGAGAATACAATGGGCCGGGGGGAGCAAGTGATCCCTGACAAAGTGCGCAATAAAATCATTGAGTTGCGGGCCTGGACGGCGAAAGAAATGACCCAAAGTTTTAGAGCGAAGTGCAGTTATTGAAAAGGCATGTCCCTCACTTAATCTAATTACACCTCACCATTGAACTGATTTCTTACCCTGACTTGGAGGCACAGATCCTGAGAGAGATGTTGTCTGGCAGTGGCTCATATGCGGGGTGATTAGCTGCTGTGTCAAAATGCAACAGAGATAAAGGGTCACAAACCATCTTGGGGATTATTACGGTGAGCCAAGAATTCAGCTACATTAAATTCTATACAGTTTCTCCATCTTCAGTACTTGTATGACACCTGCACCCCAAAGTGAATATTGTTTTAACTGCAACAGTGGAAATAACTAATGGAAATTAATAACCTTCCCGTTGCCACTTGGAATACGCACGATAAACTTTACAGAGGTGAGGCAGGAGAATGTACTCATCACTATTCTACGTAGCGCAGAGGCAGGAAAAGTTGTGTGAACGTCCGTGGGAATTGAGACTCTCCAAAATGGAACGGCTAAAGTTGGGCAAGTAACTAAGAAAACTGTGAAACGACTTGCTGCATGGGCCAAACCATTAGCCCACAGAGATTTAGCAAATTGGTTTTTGAGCGACAAAGTGAGGAAGTTTGCGAAAAGCACCATTTCGGAAATGTATTACACCCAGATAAATCTTCGTGCTGAAGCTAACTGAATACATTGTAACCTGCTTGAGCTGTATATTTTAGCACAATTATGTCAAATCAACCAACGCATTGCTATCCAGAAACCTGTTGTCGAGGAGAAAAATATTTCACCTTGCTTTTACCAACTTAACATTTATGCCTGATTTGTTAAATGGTCATTACACTGTCACAGTATGTCATGATATCATTTTTTAAAAACAAGAACACGGCAGCAAATATGGTATCTGTCTATCACCCTCCCTCTTCTGTCTTGGTTATGCCATGGACAACTGTGTTTTATAGGAAATGGCTGGACAACAACAAGCAGACCCACTGGGAACAATGACCAGTAGGCCTGGGGTGCCCCTTGTATTTTCGCTACCTTTGAAAGATGATATAATCGTCTCAGAATTTGGCCTGAACCACAAATTTGTTTCCAGCACTCATATTGTCTTCCTCAATGACAAGAAAGAGGAACAATCTGCCAATCTACTTTGGGACAAAATACATATTATGTGTGAGGAAATGAGACATAAGCACTATATAATCAAAGAATGAAAGGCGATAACTGAGTATCGAGTAGGGTATCTCCCCATGTGATTTTTAAGAAATTGCAAGCTCTCCTTGCCAATCGTAAAGATTTCCCACTTGGTAAGAGTGCACTGGGGCTTCTAACATCAAGAAACTGCCATGACTGACAGCCATGACCAATTGATTTGCAAAGCAGACGATTTAGGAACCATTACCATGCATCATTAGTGGGTCATATTTAATGGGTTGTCGCCAAAAGCTTCTGCAGTGCTCACTGTTAGAGTATCCAATTGTTTATTTTATTTTTAATTGGTCATTTCTTGTTTTTTATGTACCTGTGCAATGGTCTGAAAACTATATTGTAAGTACAACCAAACTGTAGCTGCTGAGCAGCATGTACATACTTGTATACAGTTTTCATAATCTAGTTTGAAGACATCAATGGATATTGCATAGAGTGGTCTTAAAAATGATATCGCCAAACCAGACCATTCAGGGCTAATCATTCATGGTTAACTGAGCATGAAAATCAGCAATTGAGGGTAAGTGGAAAATGACAGGTTTTGTGCAAAATCAGCCTTCTTTGGCTGGGAGGTAACTGCATGACCTTGGCTGGGTGGGAAACAGAATAATGTGCAGTTAAAAAGGAGCCATCAGGAGTTTTTTTTTTCCCAGCTTGTTTTCTGTACAGTGGAATACCAGGAAAGTTTTGTCATTGCTATGAAATGGTGCTATAGCATGGAACAGTAGATTCAGAGCAGTATCAACATCGGGGACTTTGCCCCGGTCATTAGACTTTCACTGTTGGGCTGGAGTTCATGAGACAAACACCGTGGAATCTGAGATAGAGTCCCATGTGCTGTCATCGCCAAGGTCCCCGCCGAGTCCGAAAGGCAGTATGAGAATCATATGTTTAACATATATCTGAACATATGAACATCTGAACATCTTAACCTATGTGGAAAGACTTGATTGCCCTGGGGATGGTGAAGAAGAGATGAATTTTTACAGGGAAAGACAACAGGTTTTGAGCGAAATTGAGGATTGATTTTTCACCAAGACGGTGTTGAGCAAAAGGAATGCAATGCCTGGGAGGGGAGTGCAGTCGGAAAGCTTTCAGAAATGTACATGGACTAGCACTTCAACTGTCATTCCATTCAAGCCTAAGCGTAAAGTGCTGGTAAGTGTGATTCGTGTAAATAGGTGGGCTGCGCCCAATGGGCCAAAGGGCTTTTTTCTGTCCTGTGTAACCTGATGATTTTCCTCTCATAGACGGTAAGGGCTGCAGATGCTGAAGCAACAATCAATAAATGTGGAGGTGGAAAAATACAGCTGGTCTGACAGCACGCGAGGAGCAGGATAGTCGTCGTTTCCGGCCGAAACCTTTCGAGCGTTTGCCGCTCCACATTTGTTGATATTCCTCCCTGTTCCCGTTGCCCCTTTATAACATTTCCAGTTTATTTGTTTTTTTAAATTTAACACTGAACTTATATTCGGAAATGAATTACAACATTTTGCATTTAATCAAAATTATCGGACCGCTCCATAACGAATATCCATTATTGGCTGTCTCCAATGTGACAATATACTGCACATGTTCGGAATAAGATGAAGAAAATCAAACTTTAACCACAAAATGCCAAATTTATGGATTGACATAATTAAGGGCAGTTGACCGTAGTATTCACTTAGTGCTTTGTGAACATTTTCAAACAATATCTGAAAGATCAATGTACATCGTGTCATACAATCTTACCTTCTTTTGTAACAGTGTAGCTGGCATTAACTGGAAATGTGCTCGAAACGTGATAGACTTGACACATGTAGACTGTGTCACTTTCGGGTGTATTTCGCACGTCCAAGGAGCTGACAACTTCATAAAGTCCGTCACCTTTTGCCTGTTTAATATTTCTAAATCCAGTGAAGATTTGTGTACCGTTTCTGTGCCAAGTAAGGTTATAGTCTTCTGGATAAAACCGAGATGTCCTGCATTGCAGCTTGAAAGAAGCGGATGGAGTGTCTTCAGAACGTATTGACGCAAGTTTGAGAGGAGCTGGTGAAGCTGCATTGTAAATAGCAACATTTAAATGAATGTGGACATTACACTTCTACTCCAAAACTTAAACTGTTTATTGAACTAACCAACTCCCACTTCTGGGAATGGCAGCTGCATTGATCGTCAATATTTACACTGGTCGGGGTTGCTATTACGACTATCATGTAGCGACCTTCTAATGCAATTGATACATCACCTTTATGTTCAGCAAAATTGGATACGACGTTGTGTCTCTATGAATACAAACATGTTTGAGTTTTCATACTCTACACTCCTCGCAATCAGATGCTTGGTAACTGGATCACAGAAAATGAGGGGAACAGGAATTTGGCTTTTCAAAGTTGAAAACAAAATGACATTTAAAGTGCTTAATATTGCTGATAAGCTCCAGACAATTCATTCTGTTACTCCATGCTTAAATCGTAAAAAAAAATGTTCACCTGGAAGTCTTAGATGAGATTAGATTTTCTACAGTGTGGAATCAGGCCCTTCGGCCCAACAAGTCCACACTCTCCCTTGCAGCATCCCAACCAGACCCATCCCCTATATGCAACAAACCCCTGATCACCACAGGCAATTTAGCATGGCCAATCCACCCAGCCTGAACATCTTCGGACTGTGGGAGGAAACCGAAGTCCCCGGAGGAAACCCACCAGACACGAGGAGAATGTGCAAACTCCACGCAGACAATCGCCCGAGGCTGGAATCGAACGCGCGTCCCTGCTCTTGTGAGGCTGCACTGAGCCACCGTGCTGCCCCAAATCGCTTGCAATACAAGACAAATCCCAATACGATTTGCTGATAGAGTGTAATTGCTGAAATGTGTAGTGTCGCTAATGATCGTTTGCTTTTCTTTCCATATTATTGAACATGATGTTGCAAAGAAGTGAATGATTTATGTTCACTTATATTTAAGAAAATGTAACTGCTAACTCACGTTCACTGTCTATTGGAACTAAGACCAAACGTTTACTGGGGTAACACTAACCGTAGACAACGAGTTGTGCAGCGGATATGTCAATAACTGTTCTGTGCTGATTTTTGGCTATACAGTGATATAGTCCAGCATCCAGGACAGTCACATTGAAGAGATAAAGGTAGCCTCTGCGTTCCTTGACTTTGAAGACTTGTTTGCTGTCTTTCTTCAGTAACATCTTATCACCGTCACGCCACCAGGAAACCGTTGCGCTTGAAAGGTTGCGTTTGAAGGAGAAATCGCATCGCAGAACAGCTGTTGTATTTATTCGGGTCTTCGTTGGCACGATATGCAGCAGGGCACTGTCCAAAGTGCACACAGCAACTGTTAACAAAAGAAATATACCCTGATAAAATAGTGAAGCTGGACTGCAATGTGAAATAACATAATTAATCCAATACACTCAAAAAGGGGCGATTTAGCATGTCTTGCTCTTTAAATTCTGCCCCACTGTCTGATTTTCTGTCCGAACTGTACTGTTTTCACTGATCAAGAGGATTCGGGAGGACAAGCAAAACTGATGTAAAAGACATATCAGAAAAGTCTCCGATTATCCGTCAAATATCAGTTCAGTCATTCTTCTGTCTTGATAAAGAACATTTCAAACACTGCCAGAAGAAACATGTACCTGGATATGAAATATACAACAAACATAAATTCCACAATGATCCACTCGCAAACATAGCGACTAAGAAAATCTGGCAGATCATACATTGGATGTAAAAAAGAGAACTGATGAAAGTTTGTTGGAAAATCAGTTATGCATCGATTTTAGTCACTTGCGTCTACATGAAGTCAAGAAGCACGTGACTAATTCCTTGCCGAGCGTGTAATATGCATGGGTTTGCATATCAGATCTTGTTGTGGTAACAGTGAGCGGAAGTGATAACACGGACAGACAACTGCAGTTATAGCAAAATGTAGGGCGAGATGGTGAAGCTCCCGCTATTGTCCGTATCCACTCACATGACCCACCAGGTTTGGGTACAATGTCAGTCGGACCAATACAAAACTCCATTCCTTAAGTTTTTACCAGTGAACACATGATGAAAATATCCTTTCCTTAAGAACATTTTTCTCAGAATTTCAGCCGCAGGGTACAACTGAGGCCGTTTCAAAGGAAACACATGTTTCGGTTGCATGGTGGCTCAGTGGTTGTCACCGCTGCCTCCCAGTTCCAGGGATCCGTGTTCGAGATGGTGACTGTGTCGGGTTTGCACATTCTTCCCGTGTCTGAGTGGGGTTTTTTTTACCGTTTCCTCCACAGTCCAAAGATGTGCAGGATCGGTTGATTGGCCATTGTCCGCAGTGTCCAGGGATATGCAGGCAAAGGTGGGTCAGCCGCGGGAATGCGGTGTGGCGGTGTGGTGGGATAACAGGGATAGGGTGGGATGGTCTGCAGAGAGTCGATGCACTGCACTCTGGAGATTCTCTGATTCAAAGGCGTTTGCAATTTAATTAGAGTTTGAAAGATACCAGGTGTCAGTAAGTAACTGATGTAAATCATTCATTCAACTGAATGAGTATTTGCCCTGGCTCTTCTACCAATGACTGAATTGTGTAAAAACGCAATATGCTTATTTCTTGCAGTGGAGGTACCGGCGATTGATTCAGGTGGACAAAGTCAGAAGTCGCAAGACAGGTGTATTTGGAAGGCTTTCAGAGCACTGCACTTCACCCGACGAAGCAGCAGCGACTCGAAAGCTTGTGATTTCAAACAAACGTGTTGGACTTTGGCCTGGTGTCGTCTGACTTCTGACTTGCTTCTTGCAGGTTGCCGTTTGTCTCATTAAATGAAATTGCTGGCACGCTGCTTGGTGACTGATGTGGATTTGCATAATTTTGTTGATGTTTCGAGCAGCCATGGGACAAAGTTTCCACAAAGTTGTGGATCAGTTATTAGTTCAGACTGTTCCTGCCCTTTAGTTATGAAAGCACATTTGGACGTTAATTGAGATGAGTTCAATTAAGATGTCCATTGCAAATACATAATTGTGAACAACCTTTTGTTTATTCACTGTTTTGGCGAATCCCTGACAATTTATCTCAAAGGCAGTGTTTCCTTCTTGAAACTTTAAGACAATGAATGTCTTGTCTGCCAATTTCACTGCTTTATCCTGATGCCGTCCTTCGCAGTTCTATGGGAGCTGTAGCCATTCAGGAGAGTCGAGAGATTTCAGCAAAGTCCTGAATTCTACTGTTTAGAGAAAACTAATGCATTTCCGAGCAACGATCCGGATCAACACAGAGCTATCCCTTGCACTGTTTCTGAAACCCTCCTGTATTCCCTCATCAGTTGCTCACTCCGTTTATCTGCGTCACGTTAACAACAATTAAGAATTAAGAAGGCAGCCCGAGACGGCTTGCTCAGGGGCATTCAGGTGTTTCCAATAAATACTGGCCTTGCCAACAGCGTCCACATTCTGTTAAAGCATAACAATAAAAGTTGTGTTGTCAGTTTCATTTCAAGAGCTAATTCTATTTTGATATCTGGAAAGAACATAAAAATCCTAAGAGGGCATTAAAAAATAATAAGATTCAGGGGCTATTATTGCACTGGTTTGCTCATAACATTGTTACATAAAATTTCCACTTTTCTGCTTATGCATGAGAGTCGATGCTGCAAAGTTAATTGGGTGGAATGAGTTCGTGCTCTAATTTTAGGCTAGGAATCAGACAAAGAGCTGCGGATACCGGGGATCTGAAACAAAAACAGACATTGCGATGGAAACGTAATAGTTTTGAGATGATGCACTGGTGCTCGAATCAGATACTTTTTGTTTGTCGAGCAAAGAGCGCCAGCTATCGTGATGTTTATCGTTACGCAACAAAAATAACAGAAAGCTAAAACTGATCAAACCAGACAGTGTAAATTAAAAGTGCTTGGAATTTCTGTAAAAGAAGTATGAAACCTGCAGTCGAGGGAAGTTGTATTCCGTGACCTGAGGTGAACTCTAGAATGTTTCCACTTATTTGTCGGCTCGGCTGAGTGGAACCTATTCCACAATAAACAGACATGTTGCCGGCTCATAGCCTGCTCTCTGAGTCAGGAGAACGAACATGTCCGTTCAGTGGGTACCTGCATGGGCCCAAGCTATGCCTGCCTCTTTGTAGGGTCCGTGGAACAATCCCTCTTCCAAAGCTACACTGGCCCTTTCCCCATCTGTTCCTCCGTGACATTGATGACTGTTTTGGCGCCGCCTCCTGTTCCCACCAGGAGCTCGAACAGTTCATCCACTTCACTGACACCTTCCGCCCTAACCTTCAGTTTATCTCTCTCTCCTTCCTGGACCTCTTTGTCTCCATCTCTGGCATCCACCTGGAAACGGATATCCATTTTAAACCTACCAACTCCCACAACTACCTGGAACATTCCTCCTCTCACCCACCTTCCTGTAAAAATGCCATCCCCTATTTCCAATTACTTTGCCTCCGCTGCATCTGCTCCCGAGATGAAGCATTCCACTCCTGAACATCCCATATGCCTTTTTTTTTCCAAAAATCACAACTTCCCTTCCACGGTGATCAAAAATGCCCTGGACTGTGGCTCCTGCATTTCCTGCAACTCATTCCTCACATCCCCTATTCGCAATAATAACCAAAACAGAATTCCCCCTCGTCCTCACGTACCACCCATCAACTTCCAAATCCAACGCATCATCCTCCGACGTTTCCGCCGCCTGCAATCGGACCCCACCACCAAAGACATTTTTACCCTCCCCACCCTTATATGCTTTCCAGAGGGACCACTCTCTCCGCGACTCCCTTTTCCGCTCCACACTCCCCTCCAGCCCCACCACCCAGGGCACTTTTTCCTGCAAACGAAGCAAGTGCTACACCTGCCCCTATACCTCCCTCCTCATCCCAATCCCAGGCCCTGGGAAGGCTTTCACATCAAACAGATGTTCACCTGCACATCTTTCAATGTTATGTGCTGTAACCGCTGTTCCCGTTGTGGCCTCGTCTACATCGGGGAAACAAAGCAAAGGCTTGGGGATCACATTGGCGAACACCTACGCTCTGTTCGCAACAGACAAGTACACTTCCCATTCGCGAACCATTTCAATTCCACCCGTCCCCACCCCCAGACGACATGCCTATCCTGGGCCTCCTGCTTTGCCACAATGACGCCACCCGAAAGATGCAGGACCAGCATCTCATATTTCGCTTGGGAACTCTCTCGCCCAATGGTATCAATGTGGATTTCACAAGCTGCAAAATCTCCCCTCCCCCGGCCACTTGCCAAAACCAGCCCGGCTAGTCCCCGCATCCCTAACCATTCTTCCCACCTCAAGCCCCACTCCCATCCCCTACCCATTAACCTCATCCAGCCCCCCTGACCAGTCCGTCCTCCCTGGACTGACCTATTCCACGCCCCAATTCCCCACCTACATTCACGTTCGCTGGTTCTAACCCCACCTGTTTGACCTGTCTGTCTCCTGTCACCCTATCTTCTACTTTATCCATCTTCTACCCGCCTCCCCCGTCTCTCCATTTATTTCAGGATCCCCTTCCCCTCCCCCATTTCTGAAGAAGGGTCCCGACCTGAAACCTCAAACTTTCCTGCTCCTCTGATGCTGCTGGGCCTGCTGTGTTCATCCAGCTCCGCACCGTGTTATGTCCATTCAGTGCTTTTGTTAATGCGTTGTGCATAAAAGGAGAGAGAAACAACTGCGTTTGTGCTTCGAAGTGACTTCACTTATGTCAGAATAGGAGGTATATGTATTTAATTAACGGAGGCCCTTTCAATCGCCATTTCAATGCAGCAGCTATCTAAAAAATATCAGAGATAGTAGGAACTACCGATGCTGGCGTCTGAGATAACCAGTTTGATACTGCAGTGTGGATCTGGAGGAACACAGCAGGCCAGGCAGAATCAGTGCAGCAGGATCCCGACTCGAACGTCAGCTTTCCTGCTCCTCTGATGGTGCCTGGCCTTCAAAATATCATCTTGCGTTTCTGACTACAGGTTCTCATGTTGGATACTAATGGGAGTATCCAGTGCAAGGCTTTCTCAATAAGTCGACCTCAAAATTCTAGGAATTGTCACATGTTAGGAACATGTGAGAACTTTGTTTATTCTTTCACGGATAAATTATCGCTGAATGTTCATAAACCGTGATTTTTGACAAGACATCGGCTTAGGATCGCTATAGCGCAGAAAGAGCCCGTTCGGCTCATCGACTGTACACTAGCGCTGCGAACAACATCCCATCCAATGGCCAGAGTGAATATTCATCAAATATATGATTTACCTCTGATATTTAATAAGCCCTGGTGTTGTCCAGACACTAAATAAATTGTTCCTGTCTTTGAATCATATAATGCTTGCAGTGCGGTGGGAGGCCCTTCCGCCCATCCAGTCTGCACAGATGTTGCAAAGAGCATCCCACCCAATCCCCGTAAACCCACATTCACCATGGCTCACCCGCCTCTTCTACACACACCAGGTCAATCCATCTAACCTGCACACCTTTGGGCTATGGGAGGAAGCCGGAGCACTCGGAGGAAATTCACACAGACATGGGGAGAATGTGCAAAGTCCACGCAGACAGTTGGCTGAGGCTGGAAGCAAACCCCATTCGCTGGCGCTATGAGGCTAATGACTGTGCCACCGTGCTGTACAATTGGAAACGTGTGATAACATGGTTAATAAACTGATAGAATTATTTGAGACAATAAGGTGCGGAGCTAGATGTACACTGCAGGGCAAGCAGCATCAGAGGAGCAGGACAGCTGACGTTTCGGATTGGGCTTGGAAGTGAAGTAATCCAATGTAGAGTTAGAATCCTCAAGCTAAACAAAGGGGGAAAAACAGTATTGTGAAGGATGATTTGATTACCATTCGTGTGTAACTTCATTAAAAGACATGACGGTGGTGAAGCATTGGTGAATATGTTAGGAATGAATGCAGGCTGTGCAACACCACATCGAGACCTGGTGCAACATATACACTAGGAAGTTTAGAGCAACAATGGCGGGCGATATAAATGTTCATTAATGTGGTGAGACTTGAACCCAGGCTTTCTGGATCAAAAGTACTGCGCTATTGTCATCGGCCAGAACCATACTCGGACCAGTGCCTTTGTGGCTGGCATAACTAGGTAAATAGAGAAGGTTTTAAACTGAATCGTGGGGGCAAAGGATCACAGGTGGGAAGATGTTGTCTATCAAAAGCAAATGCAAGTGAAGAAGGGAAAATAATACTAAGGGAAATGAGCGACAAAGAAAGGCACAATTGGCAACAAGAGACAGTGACAAGGAATGCATTACCAATCAAGTTGATGTACGCCAAAGTTAACAAAAAAAGAAGAAACTAGAGCATTGTCGAAGTAAGTTGGCCCATTGAGACCATAACAACCCCTGAAGAGCATCCCACACCAGACTCACACTCCCAACCCTATCCCTGTAACCCAGTATATCCCAAGGCTAATACACTTGTCTTGAACAATCCCAGACAACATAGACAAGTTTGCATGGCCATTCCGCCTAACACGCGCATCTTCGGACAGTAGGAGGAAACCGGCACACCCAGAGGAAACACGCACAGACAAAGGCGGAGTGTGCAAACTCCACCCAAACAGTCAACTGAGGTTGGAATCAAAACCAGGTCCTGGCTCTGTGCCAGTCACTGAGTCACTATCCCGCCCCCCACTAAAACAGCAACACTTAAGGACCCATGATAACAATTCAAATCGGGTGGAGGGCAATATACTGGTGGTTATGTTCCCATGTTTCTGCTGTCCTGTTATTTTCTGACAGTAGTGGGTATGGATTATGAAGGTTTTCTTCAAAGGTTCATGGATTTGTCAATGCAAACCTGGACATTGTTAGGTTTTACTACATTTGCACTTGGATTGTTCAAGTAACTGAGGCCATGTAAATGCCCCTGATCATTATGGAATTGTCAGTGCATGTCCCTCATACTGGTGTAATAATGGAGGCAACGTTTTGACGAAGAACGTGAAGATGTTTAGGCCAAGGAATCTAACCCAAACGCCATCATCAGTGATATCCTAGATATGAGATTACTGAAATCCAATAATCTGGCCCATTTTCCTTCGTGCTAATTATGACTCTAACCAGTGGAGATTTCCCTCAGTTCCCATTCACTCCAGTCGTATTTTTTAATGAGATCCTTAAAACCAAACCCAGTCAAATGAGCCCTGATATCAAGACCAGTCACTCTTCCTTCATCTTCAGTTGATTTTTTTTCCATAGAGCCATGGAGCATGGAAACAAACCCTTCAATCCAACATGTCCATTCCAATCAAGTTTTCCAAAGCAAACTAGTCCCATTTGCCTGTACTTGGCCCATATCGCAAAACACCATTCCTATTCATTTATCTGTCCAAAATTCCTTTAAATTATGTAACTCTACCTGCATCTATCACTTCCTCAGGCAGTTTGTTCCATAATGAAGTGCACTCTGTGAGAAAAACTGTGCCTCTCCGGTCCCTTTAAAATCTTTCTGCTCTCACCTTAAAATCTGATTCCAAGTTTTCAATTCCCTACCCAAGAGAAAAGTCCTTTGCTTCTCACCTCATCGAAACATGATTTCATCAATGTCTACAACATCACCCCTCAGTCTCCTATGCTCCAGTGAACAACGTCCCAGCCTAGCCAGTCTCTCCTTATAACTCAACTGCCTCATTCCCAGTAGCATCCTTCTAAATCTCTTCTCTTCTGTACCCTCTCCAATTTAATAATATTCTGACTGAATTGTGCACAGTCATCCAAAAGTGGCCTCACCAAAGTCCTGTGTAACCTGATCCAAATCATTAATGAGGTCAATAGCTGAGTGAAAATTGAACTGAGTATCATTGAGTTCGTTGTGGAAGGACCAGTGCTAAGGTTGATGTAAAATCAAAATTATAAGCTAGAGCATAAACCAAACATATACAGGCTTGAATATCATGTTCACAAACATATGCTTTTTTTTAATATTACGTGTCTTAGTCATAAGGCTGTACTTTTTTTGCAACTGTGTAAGTGGCATTTGCTGGAAATGAGTTCGAAACATAATCGCCTTGACAAGTGCAAACTGTGTCAAACTCGTCTGCGCCTGACACATAGAAGGAGGTGACAACCTCCCAATGTCCTTTGCTGTTGACTCGTTCATTTGTAAATCTAACTGTATCGTTTTTGTGCCAAGCAACACTGAAGTCATTTTGGTCATTGGCAGATGTCCTGCAGAGATAAAGGTTTTTTTTCTGACAATACTGGCACAATTTTCAAGGGATCTGTTGAAACTGCGTTGTAAATAATATAATTCAGATAAATCTAAACGTTAGTATACTAATCCAAAACTTCAATGATTTAATGAACAAGCTATCAGTAAATATGGGGGACGGTTTTTTCATTAGTAGTTGTTATTTATTTGGAATAAATAATAAATGTGTCTGATAGCAACGCCCTGATTCAATTTCGGCACCATTCCCAACTCCAGCAAGATTGTTTTCTATCTTATATAAATATTAATTCATGCAAACATGTTTGAGATGTTAATCTGCATCCTTCTCTTTGCAATCAGTTTGGAACAGGATTCTAGATCGTCAAAACTGTGGCAGCCATGGTCCAAACGAAGGGGACTCACATTATCCATCTTTCTGAGAAATATGAGTTTCAATACCATTTGCTGATACAGTGCAGTTGCTGGATTGTGTGGAGTCGGTGGTGACACTTTCTTTATTTTTACCACATTATTGAACGTCATTCCAAAGAATTGAGTTATTTTATACTCACTGCATATGTTTATGAAAAAAGTAACTGCTAACTCCCTTCACTGTTCATTAGAACCAAAAACGAACATTTAAATGTTGTAACACTAACCATAGACAACAAGTTGAGTAGCTTGTTTGTTAACCTTTTTTTGCTGATATTTGACCATACAGTAATATGCTCCAGTGTCCAGGATGGCCACATTGAAGAGAAGAAGGTGCCCACCACCTTTCCATACTTTGAAGAATTTTTTGCCGTCGTCCTCCAGATGCCCCTCACCGTCTCACCACAAAATAATGGTTACTTTTGAGTGGTTGACTTCAACGGGGAACGGGCATGGCAGGTTAGCTGATGCAGTTGTCAGTGTTTGTACTTTATGACGTTCGGATTAACTTTGTCCAAAGTACACAGAGCAACTGTTAACAAAAGTTACAAAAACAAAGTTGCTGGAAAAGCTCAGCGGGTCTGGCAGAATCTGTGGAGGAGAAAACAGAGTTAACGTTGCGGATCTGGTGATCCTTCCTCAGAACTAGGGAAGAGTCACCAGACCCGAAACGTTAACTCTGTTTTCCCCTCCACAGATGCTGCCAGACCTGCTGAGCTTTTCCAGCAAACTCTGATTTTGTTCCTGATATACAGCATCTGCATTTCTTTTGTTTTTTGTCAACAGAAGTTATATGCATACCCATTAAACAGGGAAGATGAACTGCACCATGAAATAATGCAATTAAACTGATACTCTCATACAGTAGCAACTTAGCACATTTTACTCTTTGAATTCTGCTCCACTATCTGAATTTCTGCCCGAACTGAACGATTGCAATTTTTTTTCCACTTATCCAGATGATCCTGAGGACATGAAAAACGTACAAAGAGGTGCCCGATTATCAGTCAATTATCAGTTCAATTATTCTTCCGTCTGGATAAACCACATTTCAAACACTGCAAGAAGGACCATGTGCCTGGATACGAAATGCACAAAAAACATAAGTTCCACAGTGATCCACTCACAAACATAGCGACAAAGAAACTCTGGCAGATCATAGTAAAATGTGAGGCTGGATGAACACAGCAGGCCAAGCAGCATCTCAGGAGCACAAAAGCTGACGTTTCGGGCCTAGACCCTTCATCAGAGAGGGGGATGGGGGGAGGGAACTGGAATAAATAGGGAGAGAGGGGGAGGCGGACCGAAGATGGAGAGTAAAGAAGATAGGTGGAGAGGGTGTAGGTGGGGAGGTAGGGAGGGGATAGGTCAGTCCAGGGAAGACGGACAGGTCAAGGAGGTGGGATGAGGTTAGTAGGTAGCTGGGGGTGCGGCTTGGGGTGGGAGGAAGGGATGGGTGAGAGGAAGAACCGGTTAGGGAGGCAGAGACAGGTTGGACTGGTTTTGGGATGCAGTGGGTGGGGGGGAAGAGCTGGGCTGGTTGTGTGGTGCAGTGGGGGGAGGGGATGAACTGGGCTGGTTTAGGGATGCAGTGGGGGAAGGGGAGATTTTGAAACTGGTGAAGTCCACATTGATACCATATGGCTGCAGGGTTCCCAGGCGGAATATAAGTTGCTGTTCCTGCAACCTTCGGGTGGCATCATTGTGGCAGTCCAGGAGGCCCATGATGGACATGTCATCAAGAGAATGGGAGGGGGAGTGGAAATGGTTTGCGACTGGGAGGTGCAGTTGTTTGTTGCGAACTGGGCGGAGGTGTTCTGCAAAGCGGTCCCCAAGCCTCCGCTTGGTTTCCCCAATGTAGAGAAAGCCGCACCGGGTACAGTGGATGCAGTATACCACATTGGCAGATGTGCAGGTGAACCTCTGCTTAATGTGGAATGTCATCTTGGGGCCTGGGATGGGGGTGAGGGAGGAGGTGTGGGGACAAGTCCTGCGGTTGCAGGGGAAGGTGCCGGGTGTGGTGGGGTTGGAGGGCAGTGTGGAGCGAACAAGGGAGTACCTTCCCCTGCAACCGCAGGAAATGCTACACTTGTCCCCACACCTCCTCCCTCACCCCCATCCCAGGCCCCAAGATGACATTCCACATTAAGCAGAGGTTCACCTGCACATCTGCCAATGTGGTATACTGCATCCACTGTACCCGGTGCGGCTTTCTCTACATTGGGGAAACCAAGCGGAGGCTTGGGGACCGCTTTGCAGAACTCCTCCGCTCAGTTCGCAACAAACAACTGCACCTCCCAGTCGCAAACCATTTCCACTCCCCCTCCCATTCTCTTGATGACATGTCCATCATGGGCCTCCTGCACTGCCACAATGATGCCACCCGAAGGTTGCAGGAACAGCAACTCATATTCCGCCTGGGAACCCTGCAGCCATATGGTATCAATGTGGACTTCACCAGTTTCAAAATCTCCCCTTCCCCCACTGCATCCCTAAACCAGCCCAGTTCATCCCCTCCCCCCACTGCACCACACAACCAGCCCAGCTCTTGCCCCCCACCCACTGCATCCCAAAACCAGTCCAACCTGTCTCTGCCTCCCTAACCGGTTCTTCCTCTCACCCATCCCTTCCTCCCACCCCAAGCCGCACCCCCAGCTACCTACTAACCTCATCCCACCTCCTTGACCTGTCCGTCTTCCCTGGACTGACCTATCCCCTCCCTACCTCCCCACCTACACCCTCTCCACCTATCTTCTTTACTCTCCATCTTCGGTCCGCCTCCCCCTCTCTCCCTATTTATTCCAGTTCCCTTCCCCCATCCCCCTCTCTGATGAAGGGTCTAGGCCCGAAACGTCAGCTTTTGTGCTCCTGAGATGCTGCTTGGCCTGCTGTGTTCATCCAGCCTCACATTTTATTATCTTGGAATCTCCAGCATCTGCAGTTCCCATTATCTCTGGCAGATCATACATTGGATATAAAAAGACGACTGATGAATGTTTGTTGGGACACCAGTTATGCATCGATCTTAATCACTTGCACCTGTATGAAATCAAGAAGCACATAACGAGTTCCTGACGAATGGACAACATGCATGCGTCTTCATATAAGATCTTGTTGTGGTAACAGTGAGCGGAAATAACAACATGGACAACTACTGCAGTTGTAGCCAAATCTAGGCCCAAATGGTGAAACTCCTGTCAGAGCCCTGATCCACTCACAGGACCCACCAGGCTTGGGTGCAATATCAGTCTGACCAATACAAAACTCTATCCTTTAAGTTTTTACCCGCATCCACACAATGATAATATCCTTTCCTGGAGAATATTTTTTCTCATAATTTCAATTCAGCCACAGGATACAACTGAAGCCCCTTCAAAGAAAACACATGTTTCAGTGGCATGGTTCTCAGTGGTTGGCACTGCTGACTCACAGTGCCAGGGATCCATGTTCGAGATGGTGACTGTCTGTGTGAGGTTTGCACATTCTTCCTGAGCCTGAGTTCAGGAAGTTTTGCCACTTCCTAAAGCAGTCCAAAGCTGTGCAGGTTCAGTGGTTTGGTCATTGTCTGCAGTATCCAGGGATATGCAGGTAAAGGTGGGTTTGTGGCGGGAATGTGGTGTGGCAGTGTGGTGTATTACCGGGGATAAGGTGGGATGCTTTTGGAAGTGTCATTGCATTACACAATAGGGATTTTATGATTCAAAGGCATTTGTAATTTAATTAGGATTTGAAAGATACCAGGAGTTATTAGGTAACTGACGGAAATCATTCATTCAACTTAATGAGTATTGAGGCTGGAATCAAACCCGGTCCCTGGTGATGTGAGGTAACAGTGTGCCACAATTCCACCCAACTGGAACCTTGCGATGACATTGATACATAAACTGATAGAAGTATTCATTTAGATTGGAAGGAAAGTAATCCAATTTGGTTGACAGCAATGCGGTTGACTCTGGGCTTTAGAAATGGGCAATAAGTGCTGACCGAGCCTGCTCACAACTCATGAATCAAACATTAACTGCCCTGCATGACAGAGGGAATCTGGATCATTGAATGGTGCAAAACTGTGGATTTGAGAATCAGTTATGAACAAATAATCAGCATCATGTACATGAAATGCTCAGAAGTATCTAATGTGCATAATGCATCCGAAGTGCTGAGGTAGATGCATTTTATTCTTTCATTATCCATTCATGATGTGTGGTCCTCAGTCGGTGAGCCAACAATTATTGTCCATCCCAGCTACTTAACAGAAGTATGAATTGAAGTAAGATTCTTGAATGACGACTGTTCATTGTGCATACTTAGACACGAAGTACCTGCATAAATTCATGGAGTATCAATAGTGTGGAAGCAAGACATTTGGCCTATTGTCTCCACACCAGCTGTCCAAAGAACATCCCACTCCAGAACCATCCCTGTAATCTTACATTTCCCATGACTAATCACCTAATCTACACATCCCTGGACACTATGGGCAATTTAGCATGGCCAATCCACCTAAACTGCATATCTTTAGACTGTGGAAGGAAACCAGAGCAGCTGGAGTAAACCCAAAGAGATGTGGGGAGAATGTGCAAACTCCACACAGAGTTTGACATTTAACCCCACATGTTTGCTCTGCTCTTTCCTTCACAGATGCTGCCAGACCTGCTGACCTTTTCCAGCAACTTCTATTTTTGTTCCACACAGTCACCCAAGGCTGGCGTCGAACCCAAGTACCTGGCACTGTGAAGCAGCTGCACTAAGCACTGAGCCACTGAGCCACTGGGCCACCCAAGGTGTCTTAAGGAAAGAGAGTTGATGGCCACTGACCTAGCAACACTGAAGGAACTGAGATAACTTTCCAGGTCAGATAGAGGGGTGGCTTGGATGGCAATTTACAGGCAGTTGTGTTCGATATATCTGCTACCTTGTTATTTTAGATAGTCGTCATGATGGGTTTGGAAACTGATCTACAAATATTATTGGAAATGTCAGTAGAATGGTCCAAGTTTTATCATATTTGCAGATGAAATGTTTCAATAACTGAGGACTTGTGAATGGAGCTGAACATTGTGCAATTACCAGTTAACAGCCGTAAAATTGGAGCAATAGTGGGGAGAAGGTAAATGGTGAAGCAGGTGAAGATGTTTGGGCCTAGGACATTGAACCCAAGGACCACCCAGAGAGATATCCTGCAGCTGGAGTACAACAACTTGAGCCATATTCCTTTGTGCTAATATAACACTGACCAGTGGAGATTTCCCCCGATTCCCATTAACTCCAGTTTTGCTTGAGCTCCTTGATGCCAAGCCTGGTCAAATGTGGCCTTGATGTCAAGGGCAGCCACTCTTTCCTCACATTCAGACTTTTTTTTTCAACTGACTCTTGGAGCAGAGAACCAGAGCCTACAGTCCAACATGCCCAGGCCAATTAAATTTCCTAAAGCAAACTAATCACATTTACCTGCATTTGGCTCATATTGTCTAAACCTTTACTATTTATGTACCTGTCCAAATGTCTTTTAAATGTTGTAACTGTACTTGCATCTATCACTTCTTCTGTCAACTTATTCCATCTGTGAACTATACTCTCTGTTAAAAAAAAGGCCCTTTCAATGTTTCTGCTCTCAACTTAAAATTATGCCCTTTAGTTTTGAACTCCCGTACCCCAAGGAAAAGACATTTTCTATCTGCCTCATCTATGCCCCCCACAACTTGACAAACCTCTATAAAGTCACTCCTCTGACCTCTTGTGCTACAATGCAAAATATCCCACCCAACCCAACTTCTCCTCTTAACTCCAACCTTCCAGCCCCAGTGACATCCTTGTAAATCTTTTC
This sequence comes from Stegostoma tigrinum, assembly GCF_030684315.1. NCBI lineage: Eukaryota > Metazoa > Chordata > Chondrichthyes > Orectolobiformes > Stegostomatidae > Stegostoma > Stegostoma tigrinum. Next base: position 2,656,161 of record NC_081369.1, read on the forward strand.
TGTGCCCTCTCCTAATTTAATAATATCCTTCCACAATTATGCATAGTAATCTAAAAGTGGCTGCACCAATGACCCAGAAACCTGATCCAAGTCTTTAATAACGTCAAGAGCTGAGTGGCCCTGGTGGAACTTGAACTGAACCTCATCGAGCTGGTTCTTGGTAGAGCAGTGCTTTTTGATAACTCTGTGGATGTCAGCTTCCATCTTTTTACAGCTGAATGAGATGATCCTGAAAAATAATAGGGTCAGCTGGATGTAACCCTTCCACAGAGCAAAATAAAATCTTCATCTTTGTCCCAAAAGATAGCACTAATTCTGAAAACTGCATCACTAGACCTGGATTCTCCCACAGGAGGAAACAGCCTTCCCATTTCCACCTTTTTAAAACCATTCAGGATCTTTAATCAAATTGTCTCTCACTCTTCAAATCCCCACGCCAACATGCTGAAGCTATCCAACCTATCCTTGTAGAACAAAAAGCTCATTGCAGGTACAAAGCGCAAAGAGTACTAGAGAAACTCAATAGGTCTGACAGCATCTGTGGAGAGAGAAAGAGAATGAACATTTTGAATCTGGTGTGACTTCTTCAGTTTTTATACTGCGCTTCCAAACCCTTTGAGTTTCTGCAGAATTTCTGATTTTATTCTTTTGAATTTTCCACATTGTCTGGCAGAATGTAGTGATAAAGCTATATTTGAACAACTTGGCTAGGGATCCCTCCACATCTGGAGCACACCTCTTCAGTACTATTGCTGAACTGTTGTCAAGGGCAATAATCTTTGCAGCATTCATTGATATCATGTCAAGTGAATCAGATGAGTGAAGCTAAAATCTTTGATGCTTTAGAAGCTGGTGGAGGTTGATATGCTCATCCACTGAGCACTGCTGGCTGAAGTTTATGGTAAATGACTCAATGTCACCTTTTACACTAATGTGTTGGGCTGCCACATTATTAAGGGTAAGGATATTTGTGGAGGCTCCTACTCCAGTCAGTTGTTTCATTTTTGAACTCATTTCACAACCTGGTGTGACAATGCTGTAAAGTTGCCACCTGGCTGTTCGCTGTGGAATTGACGAGTCGTGTCCGTCAGTTGTTGCATATGCCATTTGGCACACAAGTATTCCAACCTGCCACAGACCGATTGGTACATAGTTCAGGAATGTAGGTGGTGAGCTCTCAGTTATTTCACAGGAATTTGACACAGAAAATAGTTGAAAAGCTTCATAAAGATGCCTGCAAGTTTCACTTTGTAATGTCAGATGAACATTGTTATACATCACTGTCTGTGCCCCACCTGAGTTTTCCTATAATAGGCCTGACTCTATTCATACAATTGCCTTAAAGAACAATTCAATTCATAATGATGTTTGTTTAATTTTCTCATCTTCACTGACACTTTGGCAGATTCTCCTGACTGTTTCAAAACACTTCTCATCAATTTGTTTTTTTTTATTAACCATGCAACAATTAGCTTTATGAATCAATTTAACTGGGTAGTGTCTTTGGTCCAGCCGTCTTCAGCTGCTTTGTCAATGCCCTTCCCTCCATTGTAAAATCAGAATTGGGGATGTTCACCAATGATTGCACAATGCACAGCACCATTCACAACTCATCAGATGCTGAAGTGACCAGGTTCAAATGCAGCAAATTCCGGACAATATCTTAACTTGGGCTGAGTGATGAGTAATATACATGCAACACAAATACCATGCAATGACCATCACAAATAAGAGACAATCTAACCACTGCCCATTGGCTTTCAACAGTGTTGCCATCATTGAATCCCCAATGATCAACACCCTGGGTTTACCATTGACCAGAAACTCAACTCACCACCATTGGCTACAAGAACAGGTCAGAAGCTAGGAATACTCTGATGAATAACTCAGCTCCTGGCTCCTCAAAACATGTCCACCATCTACAAAAGGCACAAGGTATGAGTGTGATAGGATACCCCCCACTTCCCTGGATGAGTGCAGCCCCAATAACACTAAAAAAAGCTTGTCACCATCCATAACAAAGCAGCCCGCTTGATTGGCACCACATCCACAAGTATCTACTCCCTCCACAACTGGCACTCAGTAGAAGCAGTGTCCACTAGCGACAAGATACTCGCCAAAGAAATTCACCAAAGATCCTCAGATGGCACATCACAAACCCATGACCACTTCCAGTCAGAAGAACAAGGGCAGCAGATTGATGGGAACACCATCACCTTCAAGTTCCCCTCCAAGCCACTCACCATCCTGACTTAGCAATGTATCACCATTCTTTCACTGTTGCTAGTTCAAAATCCTGGAATTTCCTCCCTAAAGACATTGTGGATCAACCCACAGCAGGAGGACTGCAGCAGTTCAAGATGGCAGCTCACCACCACCTTTTCAAGGGCAACTAGGGATGGGCAAGAAGTGCTGGTCAGCCAGCGATGCCCACATCCCACAAATGAATAAAAATATTGTTGGAAAATTTCAGCAGGTCTGGCAGCTTGTGGAGCGAAAGTTGTCACAAATCACACAAAACCAGGTTACAGCCCAACAGGTTTATTTAAAATCATAAGTTTTCGAAGCACTGCTCCTTGGTCACCTGAAACTTGTGATTTTAAATAAACCTGTTGGTCTATAACCTGGTTTTGTTTGACTTCTGACTTTGTCTACCCTAGTACGGCACAGTCATCTCCACATTGAGAGAAAATAGAGTTAACGTTTTGGATCCAGTAACCCTTCTCCAGAGCCAAAAATCTATTGAACTGTTTCCAAGAAAACAACTGCATCAAAGATGCATATTTATGTAAATGTTGACTTTCTCAACATCATTAACGTTCTGAAAATAATCAAAGAAATAAACATACACCACAGCAGCAAATAGTAGTTCAGCTACCTTCTTTCGCAATAGTGTATCTGACATTTGCTGGAAATGAGTTTGAAAAGTGATGCGCTTGACAAGTGTAAACTGTGTCACATGCGACTGCCTCTGACACCTCTAAAGTGCTGACAACCTGAGAGTCTGTTGATGTTTACTTGTTGTTCATTTCTAAATCCAGTCAAGACTTTTGTATTGTCTTTGTGCCAAGTAAAATTAAAGTCTTTTGGGTAAAAGGCAGAAGCCCTGCACTATAGAATGAAAGATGCATCTTCCAATGGTACTGGTCACAATTTTCAGGGGAGCTGGTGAAGCTGAATTGTAAATAATAGAATTCAGATCAATCTGAACATTACAATCCTACTCCAAAGCTTCAACAATTCAATGAACAAACCATTCGCAGTTTCAGGGCACGGTTTTTTCATCAGTCATCATTATTTGCTTGGAGTAAACGTCACTTTTATCATAGTGTCCCGCACTTCACCGCCCCCGCCCAAAGCAATTGATGCACCATTTTCAAGTTCAGCAAAATTGTTTTTTTTTACTTAAATATGTATAAATTATTACAAATATATTCAGGATGTTATTTTGCATTCTTCTCGTAACAGCCGATTTGGAACTGGATTCTAGATTGTAGAATCTGCGACAGGAAGACGACAGGAATTATGTTTTCAATGAGATACCAGGATATTCAAAATCTACAATGCTGCAGATAATATTTGTATCTCTTCAAATTGTTTCCGGATGTTGAGATTAGAAAAGAAAAATGGTTGGCTTTGAAGTTTGGTATTAACTTACTCTGCATTATGTATATTCAACTCAATTTTCAATTGAAGTGTAAATGGTAATCTTCACACTGTGGCATGTTCCTAAACGTTTCTCAGATTGTTGACAATTTCCTTCAAAAGAAGTTGAATATCCATGTGAAATATATATATATATATATATTTAGGAAAATGAATTTTAACCATTGTCATTATTTGTTGCAGGTAAGACACCATGTTTGTCTGTGGTGACACATACCATATGCAGTAAGTTGCACAGCAGTTTCTTTCCCGACCGTTCGATGGTGACACTTGACCGCACAGTAAAATGTTTCAGTATCCAGGATAGTCACATTCAAAAGATTAAGGTAGGCTGCTTCTCCACCTCCATGAATAACTTACTGCTATCTTCCAGCAGAAAGGTATTATTATCTTCTCTCCAACGGTAAGCGACGATATTTGAATGGTTGATTTCAAAGGAGAAAGGACATAGCAGGGCAACTGATGGACATAGCAGGGCAACTGATGAACATCTCCGCGCGGTTATTCATTTATGATCCAGCTTTACTTTGGCTGAAATGCCCATCGCAACTATGAACCAAAGATACTCAATGAGATTAAACATTAAATACTCGAAGTGAGATTGGGTTTGGCTGCTCCTTTTTTTTCACCAGTACAGACACCTTGCTTCTCTGGGTTGTAAGCATTTTCTAATTTTGCGAAATGTCCGATGACTGTTGTTATAATAATTTGAAGGACGTGGGGATTTCGGCTGAAACTACAGCTACAGACGTATTAAAAAGAAGAAAGTTGAGCACAATTAATCCCCTCTGACTCATATAGGTCTGAAAGGACTGCGCAAGAGTGTCAGATTAACTTGTCTGAAATCCCCTTCCTCATTACTTTTCAGCATCATGTCTTTGATTGTCAGATATTGTATGTACAATTCATTCTCTGTGATTTTTCTGAGTGGCCCTTTTTACCAATAACACCCACTGAAGACATGATGTCTGTTTGACTAATCTAATGAAGTCAATTATCAGTTGGTGTTGATTTGACTTTCTATCTTTGTACTGAGCCAATAATTGTTGTCAAATATGGTAATCAAGTACCACCATTTATGTAAACAAAAAGTGCGGGAGATCACAGCGGGTCAGGCAGCATCGATGAAGAGAAAGCAAGATAATGTTTCACGTGGCAATGACACTCAATCAGCTCAGAGCTTACGAATAGTCAGATCGACTCTCAACATTAACTTGTTGTCTCTGTATGGATGCTGTCTGACCCATTGTGATCACCAGCATTTTTATTTTCAGTGCAGATTCCAGCATCTGCAGCAATTTGCTCCAACACCATTCATGTGTTTTATTCATGTGCATTCACCGTCTTTACAAATACCTGGTAATAGCTGTCTAGATCACTTTGTTTCCTTCTGACTTGTTATTGTCCATGTGACGAAATTAACATTTAAGAGAATGTGGTTGCCGATCAAAAGTGTTTTATTTCTTGTGAGGTTCCATTCTCCTGAATTTGTTATCGTTGCTGTCATCTCGGTAGTGGGAAGTGGAAGTGTTCCAGAATACTTTGTAAGTGGCTTGACTAGAAGTTAGACATTCCCGATTCATAATATGGATCATCCATCACAGAAGACAGACCCTCTGACATGGCCCTGAATTCCAGTTACATAGTCCCTTCCTGGCAGCACGTTGGATAGACATGAACCACATTGTCTGCACCCGTTCAAGAAGATGGCTCACCATCAGTTTCCAAAGGAACTCAACATCCAAAAAAAGCAAACATTCCGCTTTCTTGTGTATCAGCCTATTCCCAAATTGTATTTGTTGTTTGGATAGAATGCTGACAGTGGCAGTAGAGCACAAATTCCAAATACATGTTGCCGATACTGACAGCTGAAGAAATATCTTCAGAGCCCAATGTGAGATTAAAGATAAATAAACCTTATCAATGCGGGAATGTCATAAAAGGAACTTGTGTTTTACAGAACACACACTGTTTCTTTTTATGATTTTAACTAATTCCAGGCAAGGTTACAATTGGAGATAATGGGAACTGTAGATGCTGGAGAATTCCAAGATAATAAAATGTGAGGCTGGATGCACACAGCAGGCCAAGCAGCATCTCAGGAGCACAAAAGCTGACGTTTCGGGCCTAGACCCTTCATCAGAGAGGGGGATGGGGTGAGGGTCTGGAATAAATAGGGAGAGAGGGGGAGGCGGACCAAAGATGGAGAGAAAAGAAGATAGGTGGAGAGGAGAGCATAGGTGGGGAGGTAGGGAGGGGATAGGTCAGTCCAGGGAAGACGGACAGGTCAAGGAGATGGGATGAGGTTAGTAGGTAGGAGATGGAGGTGCGGCTTGAGGTGGGAGGAAGGGATGGGTGAGAGGAAGAACAAGTTAGGGAGGCAGAGACAGGCTGGGCTGGTTTTGGGATGCAGTGGGGGGAGGGGAAGAGCTGGGCTGGTTGTGTGATGCAGTGGGGGGCGGGGACGAACTGGGTTGGTTTTGGGATGCAGCGGGAGAAGGGGAGATTTTGAAGCTGGTGAAGTCCACATTGATACCATTGGGCAGCAGGGTTCCCAAGCGGAATATGAGTTGCTGTTCCTGCAACCTTCGGGTAGCCTCATTGTGGCACTGCAGGAGGCCCATGATGGACATGTCATCTAAAGAATGGGAGGGGGAGTGGAAATGGTTTGTGACTGGGAGGTGCAGTTGTTTATTGCGAACCAAGCAGAGGTGTTCTGCAAAGCAGTCCTGAAGCCTGAAGGTTACAATTGAACTACTGTTTGGTTGTTGATTGTTTTGTGAAATTGCCGAGAGTATGAATCATTTTCCTTCGCATAAAAATTGATCACTAGTACGCTTTACTTTTGATTGCAATGCATAATGATCATGTTCTTATTGTAGATCAAACACATAATGAAATCATTGGCATTTTAAAGTGCCTGTACTTGCTAATAATGTAAGCTTTCAAATACGCTAACAGATATCTTATTAAATTTCCAGGACACAAATGACAATCTCACCAATTTTGTCTCCGTTACCAGAATTAACAAAACAGCTTTTGTTTGATGAATTCATGTCAGTCATTCATGTTGTTGTGACATGTACGTCATTGAATGTTACTGGAAGAAATACACAAATATTTGTATCACAGACATGATAGCTGTTATTTCAGTAAATCCACTGATAAATAACACTCATCTTGATAAATATAATCATCTTACCACAGAGTGGAAGCTGAAAGAGTTCCAGTCATTTGAGAAGAAGAAAAGAGGAATCGGAGAATTGTGGGTCAGTGAATGGCAAGATGGACACAGTTTAATAAAATAAGAACTTAGGACTACAGCAACAATCAAGACTTGGTGTTAGATTTAATTTAAATTGATTTATTGTAATCCCATGTTGCTAATTACAGTGAAAAGTTTAGTTTTTCCAGCAGTACAGGCAGATAACAAACAAGTGCATCC